>NW_008328488.1:1068319-1069019 GCF_000622305.1 Nannospalax galili
GATGGCAGACAACCCCCCTGCCCCCAATGAGTCGCTTACAATACACAGCAAAGCTCAAAAGACCATAAATGCTACCTGTCCAATTTGGTGAAGAAAAGCATCTTCAATGGCAGACAACCCCCCTGCCCCCAATGAGTCGCTTACAATACACAGCAAAACTCAAAAGACCATAAATGCTACCTGTCCAATTTGGTGAAGAAAAGCATCTTCTTTTTCGTTTGCTGGAAACCCTACACAGAGCAGCCAGGGCCACCCAAAGCATGCCACAATTAATTTCCCAGTGTGCAATGTTGCCTGTGGGGAGAAGAGGTGTCGGCTCATTTCCTATTCATGAAGTCATACCGCCAAGCTTCATTTGCATGAAGTAATTTCTGGGGCTGAGAATCCACCATAAAATAAATCCATTTCTTCTCCAGGATCTGCGCTCTTCACTGAGATGAGTAAGCAGTGCGTGCTGTGGGACACACCCTCTGGACCACAAGAACCTGATTTCCTAGGAATCTAAACTATCCTGGTTTCAATGTACTCTAATGCAACTCTGCTTCAAGGCCTATTTTTGGACTGCATAGAACTTCTTTCTGCTGATCCAAACACAGAGATTTTACAAGCAGTGGTGTCAGAGTACTGCACCAGGGTGCTCCGGGGCATGGGGGTGGGGGCGGGGGACTCTTAAGAAGAAAGGGAGGCAGCCTGCTGTGTC
>NW_008328488.1:1069234-1103030 GCF_000622305.1 Nannospalax galili
GAACATTGCTTACTGGCTTGCTCCCCTGGCCCCTGCTCAGCCTACTTTCTTATGCAACTCAGGCCCACCTGCCCAGGAGTGGCAACACCCACAGTGATCTGAGCCCTCCCACATCACTCATCAATCAAGAAGATGCCCCATGGACATGGCCACAGGCCAGTCCAATGAAGGCAATTCCCCAGTTGAGGCTCCCTCAACGCACGTGTCAAGTTGACACTAAAGTTATCCAGCACACCCAGTGAGCTCAAGCTAATCATATGATTAAGAGTAGTGACTGCTCTTGCAGAGGACCCAGATTCAATTCCCAGCACCCACATGGTGGCTAACGACCATTTGTTACTCCAGTTCTACGGGAATCTAACGCCCTCTTCTGACCTCCATGGGCATTGCATGACATGGGTGCACTTACATGCATGCAGATGATACAGTCATACACATAAAATAATTTTTTAAAAAATTTAAAGAGTAAAGAAACTTTCCCATCTGTAGGGCTGGGGAGAAGGTTCCATGGAAGCATGAGGAGCTGAGCTCAATCCCCAGACCCCACATAAAAACATCACACGTGGCGGCACACACTTGACATCCCAACACGAGGAGATGGACGCAGGCAGATCCCTGCCTTTCCTACACGGTGAGCTCCAGGCTGGTAGGAGACATTGTCTCAAAAGGACAATGACAGCCCCTGAGGAGCAATACCTTGTAGACACAAGAGCACAGATGCCCAAACACATACACACACACACACACACACACACACACACACACACACACACACACGCACACATGAAGCTGCAGACTGTAGTTGGCAGAGAGCTGTGACCAGAGACAAATATTCGGAGAGATGCTAATTTGCGGGCTTTGAAGATGGAAGAAGGAAGGTGTCTTAGTCTGTGTTAGATCCTATAACAAAATACCTGAGTCCAGAAGATTTATAGACAATAGAAAGTCATTGCTTACCATTCTAGAAACTCAGGAGTCCAAAGGGCTTGCGGCCCTCTCAAAGATGATATCTTCCTGTCTCATACACACATAGAAGGGATGAAGACACATCTCATTCATGGTTGGGGGAGCCCTCATGACCTAATCATGGCATTAATTTCACTACATTGAGCATTAGGCTCCCATATATGAATTTTTAGGGGAGACAGATATTAAGGCCATAGTAGGACATAATCCAAAGCAAGTGGGCAACCCCTAGAAACTAGAAAAGTGCAAGAAAAAGTTTTCCCTACAGCCTCCAGAAAGAGACACCTCTCCTTGATTTCAGCCCATGATCCCAGACCTCTGACCTATAGCACCTGAAGTGCTCATATCATCTGAAACTCAGGCCCGTGGCACTTTCTTACAGCTGTCACCAGAAATAAATGCATCATGCATGCTTCCCTCACCAGCCATGAGGCTCTCACCAAGAGAACCACAGTGGGTCAGATACAGCATCCGAAAGTTTCATTAGCTCTTACCGTGCAGTGTTGGGTAGTACTGCCACAGATGCTCTAGACGCTTGCAGAAGGCACAGCCCTGCAGTGGTGGCAGGGATGTTCCAGGTCACAATTTTGTGTGGTAGTGGTAGTGGTGGTGGTGTGTGTGTATGTGTGTATGTGTGCAAGTATGTGAGGGGTGTGTAAACATGTGCATTCGGAGGCCAGAGACTGGCACTGGGTGTCTTCCTCCGTCCCACTCCTCCCAGTCTCCCACTGACCCTGGAGCTCCCAGCAAAAACTAGCTAGTCAGCGATCCCCAGGAAGACACCAGCCTCCCCAGCACAAGGAAGACAGGTGCGTGCCACTACTCCCAGCTTTTACAAGGGTGCTGGGTATCATGCTTGTGCAGCAAGCACTTTACTGGCTATCTCAAGGCCCAGGCCACGTTCTTAACCATCACTTAAGCAATGAATGCTTGATTTATCCTGACCACACATATGTGTGTGTGTGTGTGTGTGTGTGTGTGTGTGTGTGTGTAGGTATATAGGTATATATATATATAGGTATATATGGGTATATATATAGGTATATGTGTATATATAGATATATATGCATATATAGGTATATGTGTATATCTGTACATATAGGTATAGATGTGCATATATATGTACATAGAGGTATATAGGTATATGTAGGTATATATGTATGTATAGGTATATTTGTGTATGTATGTATGTATATATAGGTGTATATGGACGTATGTTACATATACTATAATGTGATAAGGACGGAAAACAGGATGATGAAATGCAGCACTTCGTCACTCCTTCAGGTCCATTTTCAGCTTCTCTCAAGCTTCATAATCAGGGCTGTGTGTATCAGCTGCTCATCACAGCAGTCCTGTGGTGCAAACTGCCCTGAAGTCTGCAGCTGAAAGCAACACGCATTTCTCCTGTTTGGGAGCCCGCAGGTCTGCAGTTAGGCTGGGCTCGGAAGGCAAAGTCCAGGGGGCTCAGCTCACTCCTGCCAGTGGGCGGATGACGAACAGGTGACTGACTCTCTTTTACTGTCCTCTCTGTTCACCCCACTAGCCTGGCATCTTCTCATGGCCGTGGATGGCAGTGGTGGGTGAGTGGGAGCGTGCAAGACCCGTTTAAGCCTCATGCGTGTGTTGTATCTCCTAAAATGCCACAGGCCGAAGCATGTCACTTGGTCAGACTTAGGACCAAGTAGATCTTTGGTGGAACTAAATCCAAAGTAACAAGGCAAAAGGTGAACACAGTGAATGTGGATGCATGTGTGTGCAAATATGTGTGGGGGAGCGTATGTGTGTATGTGTGAAGTAGGTGTGGAATGGGGCTATTGAAAGAGTTAATCTACTACAGGAGAGCAAAGGAAACAGGCCATCTTCACTGCAGACTGGGTAAGTACCTACTGTATACCAGGACATCATCTAAGGGACACGGAGCTAACCACCCTTCACTCTGTGCGGGAACTGCATTCTTACAGCACGTCTGCAATGAGTGCTCAAGGGGCAGAAGAACGTTTTCTGTGCGCCTCCGACCGGCAAAGGTGATGCGATTGGGAATACCATACCGTGCATTGGCTCCCCACAATAACCCTCCACCTGATGGTCAGCATTATGTTCAGCCCTATGATGCACAGGGAAACCGAGGCTCAGCAGGGCTAAGCTGTATGCAGGCTCAGGTTCAAGATCCTGACCCCTTCTCTCTCACCCTAGAGCCTGGGTGCATTCTGCCACGCTGACCAGCATGTGCTGACTGACTCAACGGGCATTTATGGAACTCCAATGTGCCAGGCAGAATGCACATCTTCTTAGAAATGATTCATGAGACCTCTGTCTCAGCATCCATCAGACATGCCAGCTGCAAGCAGACTCGCCATGCCCTCTGACCTTTGCCCTCGTGTGAGGTCATTACAGTTGAGAGATGCTAAGTAGCTCTTTTAAACACCCCCAGCAACAACAGCCAAGTCTCTCTCGGAGAACCTGTTCATCTTTATTACAGCAGCCTCTGCCTCGCTTCACCCTTGTGTCCCGTCCCTGGCCTTTTATTTATCGTGCTTTCGCAGAGTTTCCATGTCATTAACTGCTCACCGTTCTGGCCAATTAGAGGAGGTTAAGCACTCCTGGGTGCAGCACCCTCCCCAGATGCCAAGACAGCTGTGGCTGCCTGAGGTGCTGACTCTGCCCTCTAAGGGAAAGAAGCGGAGGAGGCAGGAGCAGGACAGCTGGCCGTGTGGCTCACGTGAAAGGAATGAGCCACGGACAGATGTTGACTGCGGATCTATTTCAACAAACCAGATTTGAACGGGATGAGAGGTTAAACTAACGGTTTAACTATCGCACCTCGCTGCTGACTGAGGGCAAACCTTGCGGAAAGCTACTTCAACAACACAGCTGTCACCCAAGGGACAGAACCTTGAGGAGCAGCAGGGGTACATTTCCCAAACCCAGATCCAAGGATGCTGAGAGCAAGGACCGTGGCTTGCTCCATCAGTGTTTGCCTGGGTGAGTGCATGGGCGAGCAGATAGTGGACAGGAAGACGGAGAGACAAGACGAACAGGATGAACACTAGGGTGAACTGGCTGAACGAATGAACGAACCTCTGATTTCCCTGAAGTCCCAAGACATTTACCACGTGGACAAGAAGGAAACAGTTGTGGAGCACCCTCAGTGTGCCCACACCCAGTGCATGCAATTCGGGGTTTGGTTCTGATTACACTTCTCTCAATTTGGCTTGTCTCTTTAGAGCGAGAGAGACACTAGAAGGAGACATTGCTCGCTTCGCTATCCTCTTCTCCAAATGAGCCACCAAGGGACTGGGGATGGCCCAGAGATCCTGGAGCCACCGGACACCATCTGAGCCCAGTTCTGGAGCAGGTACGGGTGGACAAATTGACCTGGGACTCTGTGGGCACTGGGGAGTGCCAATCATTTCTAGCTCAGAATATGCAACTTGGAACTTTGGTCTCCTTCCCTCCTGGAATCTGCCAGGCCGGCCTCTTGTGCTGCTCACTGCTTCTGGTTTCAGCATCGCCCTGTGCAGAAGGCAACCTCAGAGGACTTTTCCCAAATGATGCCTGGCGTGTTGGAGAGCAAAGAGCAATGCTAGCCAATAGAATTTTCTGTCGGTGACTTTCAGGTCATACATTTAGGTGACATACACTTCCTCCCTGTGATGAACAATGGCTGAAACCTCAGCTCCATGTGGACCCTAGGGCCAAGGCTACAGCTGTTCTAACTGTGGAAAAGTAAAGACAAACCATCAAATCAGGAAGTGTGCCTGGGGAATCAGAGGCTGTGAACAGCTGTGGGTTAGAAAACTCCTCAGGCCACTCCAGGGAGCCACCCACTCACCAGGGAAGGGGACCACTTTCTCCATCATGATCTGATACCTTCAGTCTCTGTTGGGATACAGGAGCTTGGATAGAGGGGAGAGAGGGGCTTGGGTGGAGGGGACAGAGCTACTCATTGAATACCAATACTGCAGACCAGGGCTTTGGTCCTCGTAACAGAGGCAGAAAGAGAGGCACAGAGGTGCAGAAACTTGCTCAATGACAGGGTATGGTAAGCCCGCTGTTCAGCCTCTTCCTGTCTACGCTTTGGGCTCGTCCCACTGACTCTCAGCCCAGCAATTGGGAAGGTGGCTGCTACCTCTCTCTGCTTTACAGACAGGAGATCTGAGGCTCAGAAAGATGGAGTGAAACATGGAGCATAGGTGGGGAAATCTCGAGGGAACCCCAGTTTGGGTTGGCCTTAGAACTAATTAGAATATTTCACTGATAATTACACATTACACAGTTCCTGTCATAATACACATTTCAGGCCATTTAAAAAGATTGTTTTCAGATGCTTATGGTAGTAGCCCTTGAAGGACTGCCCCCATCCTTGTCACCTAGCAACTATGCCCTCGTGTATCACTGACCTACACCCAACAGGACTGACCTGGGTACCAAAGGGGACACTGCAGAGCTGACGTATGTGGTTTCAGCATCTAGGTGGCAAAGCAAGTCAGGGCCCCTGTCTGTTCTCTTTACACTCCTTGGCATGAGGCAGGGAGACCCAAGCTCCCTCATGTTGACAGGAGACCCAAGCTCCTTTTGCAGAGGTCCCAGCCAGGGACCTGTGTGTGCGTCTGTGTGTTCCTGTAGCAGGTCTGTGAGTGAGTCACATCAGCATCAGGTACTCCTGCCCTACCATCAGGGAGCTCCCGACACTCTGACAGGACTCAGGCGAGTACAGGCCTAACAGACACCTGGGCTGCAGGATCCCTGAACAGGAAGGAAATACCCTAAGCCAGAAGTACCCCACAGAGCTGTTTCTGGACTCCTGACCTACAGAAAACACACGGCGGTGAATGGCTCGTACTTTAGATATGTAGTGTTGGCATGGTTTGTTACACAGCAAGAGATGTGCCTTGGGGTACAGCTGTCCTGCAGCCCTAATCCAAATCTCCCTCCATCTCTGTCTAGGTGGGTGCTGGTAAGGGCAGGAATTGGGGCAGGAGGGTAGGCAGACCAAAGCTGCCTCCCTATGAACTACTGCTGGCCTGTCCTCCACTGCATTCCCTGCCTGACCCCAGCAGCCTGTAGCTTCGGGGGTGGGCAGGATGTGGAGCAGAGGGCTGATGGCTCAGGGGCTGGTCAGGCTTTGGGGGGGGGTCTTCTCTGAAAAGAAGAGATAAGAAGTTGGGACTTCCTCCAGAGGAGTGAGCCTTGGGAACAGGGAGGAGTCTGCCTACTGTGCAAGGGGAATGTAAATTAGGAGCCAGGCAAAGGGTTGTCAACCCAGGAGCCAGGGTACCCTTTCCCTTAGGCACAGGAACAGTAGTTGGTCTTGAGATTGTTTTCTGGGTGATTGTTCTGGTTCCCAAGAAGAGATGCTTTCTGACAGCCAGAGCTTTGCCACGGGGGAAGCAGCTCACTACTTCTCTGTCATCAGAGATGTATCAGAAGGAATGGTTGGACCAGTATCTGAAGATTCTGCAGAGGCACTAACCCCAAAGCACCTCCCAACCTCTCCAGGCAGGAGAAAGAGTCAGGCTCTGATGAATATACTTGTTCTTTGAGGACCTGGGAAGGCACAGTGTTTATGTGATACGTGGGGGGTGAGGGTGGGGGTTTTGTGTATGTGCATGTGTATCTGTCTGTGTGTGTGCGTGTCTGTGTGTGTGTCAGTGTGTGTGTGTGTCTGTGTGTGAGTGTGTCTGTGCGTTCATGTGTGTGTCTGTATGTGTGTGTGTCTGTGTGTTCATGTGTGTGTGTGTGTGTGTGCGTGTGTGTCTGTGTGTGTCTGTGTGTTCATGTGTGTCTGTGTGTGTGTGTCTGTGTGTGCGTGTGTGTCTGTGTATTCATGTGTGTGTGTCTGTATGTGTGTCTGTATGTGTGTCTGTGTGTGTGCCTGTGTGTGTGTCTGTGTGTGTGTGCGTGTCTGTGTGTGTGCGTGTGTGTCTGTGCATTCATGTGTGTATGCCTGTGTGTTCCTGTGTGTGTGTCTGTGTGTGCGTGTGTCTGTGTGTGCATGTGTGTCTGTCTGTGTGTGTGTGTGCGTGCCTGTGTGTTCATGTGTGTGTGTCTGTGTGTGCGTGTGTGTCTGTGTGTTCGTGTGTGTGTGTGCATGTGTGTGTGTGTGTGTTTGTGTGTGTGTGTGTGTGTGTGTGTGTGTGTGTGTGTGTGTGTGTGTGTCTGTGTGTGTGTGTGTGTGTGTGCGTGTGTGTGTGTGTGTGTGTGTGTGTGTGTGTGTGTGTGTAGACCAGTCACGAGTCCAGGGCCATGCAAGGCACCGAAGATACAGACCGGCACAGCCAGACTCAAAGGCAGAGGTGACACTTTAGTGAGGTGTGTGAAGCCCACTCCACAGGGGTCTGTGACCCTCGAGAGGTGGACTTGTAAGGCTCTATTGAGTGAAAACAGCTTTGGGGTTGAGAGGCCTCTGGTTTGGCCACACCTCTGTCTACCTTACCTTTTCTTCTGATAACAAGTCCACTTTTGATACCTGCTTCCCTGTGACTGTCCCTGTATGACCTAGCTGATCAGAGCTGGCTAATAGACTTTGTATAATGCCTGGAAAATGGCAAGCTTGGTTCAAAAATTAGCAGCTGATGTTTGTTTTTTTTGGGGGGGTAAAGGGCCAGGCAGTGATGCACAAGGACAGAGAGGTGGGAGGGTAAGACTAGCTGCCCCAGCCTTCCTCCACAGTTCACGCCCATGTGCACAGGGCCTGCTATGTCCCTAGTCTCCCCAGCTCACTGGAACTGAGGGAAAGGCTCACATCTTAAAAGAGCGAACACTGTTCACTGCCTATGGTAGACTATACCAAGCTGTGTTGGGCATTGCTCCAGTGGACCTCACATGGACTTATCCCCCCTCTGCTGCCCAGTTTGTCGAATCGGGCTGCCTTCTTCCCCTCTGGGGACTTGCTCAGCCCATTCCTATACTCCCAGCTTCTAAAGACTGCGGAGGAGGGCAGTGCTGTGGTCAGGGTGGCTCACACTAGATCCCCACAGGCCTGGCTTTTCCACCATCACTGTCAGCACACTGCTCCTACTTCTGGTGAATTCACACGTATCCTCACGCATCACTTCAGCCTTAGCTCCTGCCCTGGAAAACTGCTATTTTCTTATTCTACAGACAGCTATAACCCTGGGGCGCCAAGGAAGCTCATTATGGTCCAGGACAGTTGAGGTTGCCATGGAGGGCTAGGCACCAGGGACTAATTCAGCAGGCGTTCATTCTCATTACTGGAGGCTTAGCAAAAGATTTGGAGGCTGAACACAGGTGGGGCAGAAGGCCCAGGGGGAAGTTGATCTTGGAGTTTGCACTGGAGCTGAGAGCTCTTCCCAGATACCATGCAGGTGGGTGTCAGTTTTGCTCTCCAAGAAATGGGAGTAAATTTGCTGAGGTTTGAATGAGAAATGTCACCATGGGTTTGGGTATCTGAACACTTGGTGCCCAGTTGGTGGCATTGCTCGGGAACAGGGGTTATGGGAAAGTGTAGCCTTGCTTGACGAAGTAAGTCACTGGGGTGGACTTTGAGGCTTTATAGCCTTGTGGTTGGCTATAAACCCCACGTGTCGTTCGCTCAGTCTGCTTTCTGCATGTAGTTCAAGACGTGCTCTCTCAGCTGCCTGTCCTGACCACTGCTACCACTACGGACTCACCTCCTGGAATCCTAAGCACAAATAAACCCTTTGTTCTTTGGTTGTAGCATTTTATTACAGAAACAAAAGATAACACATGCCTTCCCAGATTGTTGGGAAAATGTAATTTAATTTGATTACAATAAAGTACAGTTCTGGGTACAGTACTCAGAGAGAGCAGACCTCCCGTAGGTGGATAATACTCCAGCATCACAAATGTAGACAGTTATATGTTTCTATAGAAAACATTAAGCATTTCCCACCTGAGCCAGACCTTTGTGTGTTTTCCTGACATGTGGTAGCCGACCCATTTGTGCAGGGCCTGCTTGCTCTAGAGGCCCTGGATTACTGCACTCAGTCTTCATGGCAGCGAGCAGCTGTTACCCCACTGCACAGGTGGATAGTCAGAGTGACTCAGTGACACAGCCTATGTCTCAGGGATTGCTCTCCCAAGAATTTGTTCCTTCCCCCAGAGACTTTGGCTTGGTCAAGCCACATTTCAGAAGACCCCTCCTCCCCAAGCCTGGGGCCACCTTTGTCCCTGTCCATCCAGAATAGATGCCGGGAGCTGGAGATTTCCCAGGGCACCGTGGGGGCAGGGAGCACTAGGGTAGCAGTGATCTGATTTGCAAGTGGACCACAGACTGAAAACAGTGCTAAGATCTGTCCCTACAAGCCTGCCTGTCTGGACTGCAGCTGCTGCAGGTCCCATACCTGAGGCCCCACCAAGGCCATCAGCTGTGTTCTCCCAACCTCCTCCCCATTCCACCTGCAGAAGGTGCAGTCGCCCACGAGTAATGCATCAGGAGGAGATTCAGAGTGGGACAGACCGATAAAGCAGCCAGCAGCTGTAGGTCTCTCTCTAATCTGAGCTCCTGCAAACAGTTGGGGAGAAATGCCACAATTTACATGACAAGGGCCAAAGGAGGGAATTATGGCAAATCAATTCTGCAGGAAGAGATAAAGCATCCTGTTTAATGTATGCGGTGAAAGGTGGAAATTCAATTCTCATGTCAAACGATACTGATGAAGACTGACATTTGTTATTAGTGCCACGACTTTGCCTTCTCTCCTTGGACCTGAAGAACACAGCCCCACACAGAAAGGGCTCCTGAGCACCACTGTAAACAGGCAGCTGGATGAAGCCAGGGCTACGGAAGCTGCCTGGCTGCACCTCCAGCTCCTGCATAGGGCCTCCTGCTGCCTTTCAAAGCTCTTGGGATTCCTGTTGGGTCCTTGTCTGCCACACTCAGGCTGCACACCGCTGGGCCCCTCACCTTTTCTCTCTAAGTCAGTCTCCCGGGGTAAACATCCTGGCAGTGGTACCCAAAGCTTGCCTTGAAAACGTCTGAAGAGAAAGAGGGTCCCACTTTCAGTGGGTCAGAGTGTGGCGCACGCCGCCTCCTCTAGACCCTCACAGCGCATGTTAGTGGGCAGCTTAAGGGCTCTGAGAAGGGATACAGCAAGAAAGCTGCTTAATTTTCTCTGGTCTTGGAGTTTCTTAGTCAGAATTAGCAACCGTCCCTTCCTCCCCTCCCCTCCCCTCCCCTTTTCCTTCCTTTCCTATCCTGTCCTGTCCTATCCTGTCCATGAAGACATAATCTTGCTATGTCTTGCTATGTAGCTCAGACTAGACTAGAACTTGCCTCAGCCTCCCAAGCGCTGAGATGGCAGGCATGCACCACCACACTGGGATGACCAGCTTTTCCTGTTTTGGGCCAGGTAGGAAATACTTCTGACTTTGTGGGGCCATACTGTCTGCTCCATGTGTTACTGCTGTAGTTCAAAGGTAGCCACAGACACCGTGTAAATGAAGGGTGTGACTGTATTCCAATAACATGTTCTTTAAAGGAAGAGTGAGTCTGACAGTTTGCCAGTCTTTGCCCTATACCATGACCCACACTGACCACAGCCTTCCTTTCTACTTGAGAACTGCACAGACCCCATAGCAGAGCAGGCAGGCCCAAACTCCAGTCCCGCCATTTGGTTTGGTGAGTCTGAATCCTTGGGGGAATAATGTAATATCTTAGCTACATCTTCAATCCCGGCACAAAGCTGCCACTTTCCTCGGTGGTAAGGGTCAACATGGCAATTTCTTCAAAGGACACACATAAAGGACTTGGCATGGCCTTTGGCCCACGGTGCTAAGTAGTTAGGACTATTGAAAACAGTTTGGCTTTTATTAACGTTATTGTCCAGCAGTAGCGCGTTCCTTAAACACAGCAGAACCAAGCTCCAAAGGCAGCTCAGCACTTGATTCTGTCACGAGGTGAAGAGTGGACGGTTTAGCTACTGATATGTCACCAGAGCGCTCCATGGCACAGCCCCCTTTGGCGTTTCTAGACTCTCATCATTAATTTCCCATCAGAGTTCATCCTCCCTGACCTCTCTGTCAGAGAAGTTTCTTTAGCTTCTTTTCAGCTTGGGTAATGATGCTGAACACAGTGACTGGGCCACCAAATGGACTGCAGCTCAACTCTGAGCCAGCCTCCAGACTCAGTCCCAGTCAGCCGGCCTGGGTGACCTGGTGAAACATGTCCACCGCATCTCTGTGGGCTCAGCACAGACAGGAGACCTCGGCAAGCCGGAACTATGCTGGAAATGTGCACCTGTCTCCTGTAATGAAAAACCCTCTCTTTGATGCCAGACAAGCCTCCTTTTTAATTACATTACAGGAAGGCCTTGTTTTTAAAGTAGACATTCATTTGCATCAGAATCTCTGACCTGGCAGGAAAAGTGGACTTGCCTTAGGACAGAAGATCAACCCTGGAAGTCTCTGGAAGCTGCAGGAGTCAGAGCCAGGGAGGAGAGGTGTGTTCAGAGGCGTGTGCCTGCGCACATGGCATGGAGTTTGGGTCAAGGGTAAGATCAAGGCTCTGGTCTTGGTTGGTCAAGGCTTATCCTTGAACTTACTATCTCTGGGCTCGCAAAAAACAAGTGTAGCGCTCGGCACAATGCAGGTGTGAGAGAGTTTGCAGTCCTAATTACAGTATTCGATGAACGGATTAGCGAGTTCCTATGTCCTCCTTCCCTTTACCCCTGCTTTATTCTACCAGACTCATCGTTTCCCTGATCAAACGTCAGACTGGCTTGTCTGCACACCGCTTTGACACGTCTCCGGCTGACCATCCCTTCTCCTGCTCATGATAAAAACCTTCCATCAGGGCTGGGGAGATGGCTCCATGGAAAAAATGCTTGCTGCACAAGCTGGGCATGATAGCACCTATCTGTAGTCCCTCCAAGGACGTGGGAGGCACAGGCAGGAGAATTTCTGGAAGTTCATGGGCCAGCCAGACTGGCACGTGCAATGTGGTGGTAAAGCAATGCAAGAGGTGCTGCCTCGGACAAGGCGGAAGGCAAGGTTTTCATCTGACCTCCGAATGCACACATGCGCACGCGCACACACACGCACACACCCTCTACAAGCCACTCTAGCTCTGGGTCTGACTGTGTGTCCTCCCACAGTGCTCAGGGCTCCCCTTGGCCTTGCTGATGCGGAATATGTGTGCTCAGTCTCTTCCATCCTTCCCCCTGATGCTCTGATTAGAGTCCCACCTCCACCACCCCTTCCGGGGCTTGCTCCCATGCCTGTCCCCCTCCCTCACACTTCTAACCTTCTCTAATTGACCCTCCGCATCTGCCTTCTCTCAAGTATACAAAGCAGGGCTCTCTGAGAAGCGGGAGGACTCTGCGATGTCTTTTTAGGAAGGATCCTTGCTTAGAGCAATCAGTGCTGCATTAGCCCTGACAGCACCGTCAGGCTTCTACGCTGCACGGTGACTACAGCTTGGCAAAGCCCTGGTATAGGCGATCCAGTGACATGCTAGAGGCCATGCGTGGTGTAGAATCCCAGCTCAAAATCTTTAACAAAATTTTAATTTATATTTTATGTGAAACAGTGTATATAAGCACATCATGGGCATGAAATGCCTGTGGAGGCCAGGGGAGACATCAGATCCCCTGGAACTGGAGATAAGGATGGTTATGAGCTGCCATGTCAGTGCTGGGAACTCAACCCAGTCCTCCACAAGAGCAATCAGTGCTCTTAACTGCTGAAGCATCTCTACAGCTCCTGCCGGCCCCCTTTAAATAATAATTAATAATAATAATAAACCTCCTGCCTGTCCCCTTTAAATAGTAATTAATAATAATAATAAACCTCAAAATCTTAATCTCAGCTCTATTCTTAGCTAGAAAGCCCCAGGCAAGGCCCTCAGCACCCCCTGAGCTTCTGATTTCTTGTATGTGAGATGCAGGCACACAGTCCTGGCTTCATCTCACCCGGGCTATGGCCGTGAGAATGACCTGAGAAGATGGACTTGAGGAAAAGCTTGCAACCTTCAGGCATCACAAGGGAAGTCACTGCCTGAAGCCACCAGGCATTGGGTCCTAAACCTGGAGATCAAGAAGGCTGTGGATTTCCCATGATGCTGTTGGTGTTACAGAGGAGAAAACAGAGCAGGAGTGACTCAAATGTAGCCAAGACCATATGGACACATAGACCCAGCTCTATATGAGTGTTCAGCCTTCTGCCCTGTCATGAGATGGGAATTATATTATCCATATGACTGGGAGGTGGGCACCAACCTTCAGGGTACAGCAACCCCACTCAACAGATCGTACTTGATTGACTGTTTGAATGCACATAATAAAATAAATAATGCGAGGACTGACACAGGCCCCTGGCCCTGTAGGAGGTTTCCATGTAATGCAAACAAGCATTTCAGGAGACAGAAAACATCCATCAAAGGTCTGTGGGCGTGGTGACGACATGACGAGGCCTCACCACCTCATGGGTGCTCCCTGGCCAGCATGGATGGGGCTGCCTGGGGACCTGGCTCACTCTAGAATGTGTTCAGATTTTCTTTCCGAAGATGACCATTACATTCTAACCAAGACTGGCCACACTGATCTCCTTGTGACCTGATTTGGAGGCAAACAATGGACAGAAATACAGCATGACGGTGAGAGAGTATCAATAGGCCCCATAAATTAACTGGTCCAGACTATAAAAGTGTCTAGTCTGTTGGAGGGTCCATTTTTCCAGTCTCACTGGTCAATTACCTGGTGATAGAACCACTCCCAGGAAGGCAGGTTATGCTAAGTACAGGGGCAGAATGCCTGGTGTGTTAATTAAGTAGCAAATATTTCTGCCTGGAATTAGCTCAGGCCCCGGCAGAACTTCCAGACCAGCCACAGTGGCGTAGGTCTCCGCAAGTCTGTCCGCTTTCCTGAACTCTTCAGGGAAGCATAATTTCTCCTTTCCTTCTTCCTGCCTTTCTTACTAACATGCTTTCTTTGAGGCTTTGGGCCGCCCCAGCATCTTGTGTTTCTTCACTTTTTCTCTAAAGCTTCCTTCTCCCTGCCATGCAGCTGCCAGTCAACCCCGTGTCTGACCTCCAGGCAGGCTCTAAGCCTGCACGACTCCATGGCTTTCTTTCCTTCTTCCCACTATTCACCTCCTCAGGGCAGCTGCCAAGATGACCAGCTCGCCTGCTCTGAGGATTCTTCTTTAAGATTCTAATAAAATTGTAAAAGCCTCCGTTTGGGTCCATTCTTAACTTCTTTTACGAATAAGACTAAGAACACTCCAGGGGACCCTCTTTCTCCCCGTTTCAATGGGAGGGGCCGATTGGTCTCCCTCAAGCACCCCCGATACCCCAGATGGGCTTGGAGAGGTAAAACCAAATGGGGATGGGAGATGGAAATGAGACAGGAAGGCGGCAGCCACTTACACTGCCAGGCTGGCAAGATGTCCTGACCCAGGACTGCAGACTGGGAGGGCAGACTGGATATTGGTGCTGCATGTGGGACAGGAACTTAACCATCATCCTTGAGTCCTCAGATCTAAGCCAGACGGACAACCTTAGTGCCCCAGGAAAGCAGGCTTCCCTAATAAGTTCGCTATGACTGCCATGGTCTACAGAGATGCTGTTACCTGGGACACGGCTGGGGGAAAATGATGCTTTTTTGTTTCACACGTGAAAACACTGGGCCCAAAGGAGGAGGATGGGAGGGATGGATGGCGAAGATCAGGTGAGGAGGAAATGAGAACAGCACCCAGGTCTAGATGTTTCAGGTCTGGGCAACATGGGTAGTCTATAGAAGCTAGCTGGTGGGAAGGGGAAGGGAGGGGAGGGGAAGGGAGGAGGGGAAGGAAGGGACAGGGAAAGGAACATTTTGTGGTTTCTCATAACATTAAGGAATGGGAGATCAGAAGCAATCAGCAGGGAGGTAGAGGAGAGATGGGAAGGGGGGAGGGGAGGGGAAGGGAGGGAAGGGGAAGGTTGGGGCAGGACTCTGGATCTCAGCTTGTCTCGTCCACAGTAAAATGCTGTGCGAATGCACTGATGTTTTTGACAGCAAACAAGGTAAACAAGGGTGTAGGCGTGTTAATGCTTTGGCGCTCAACCTGAGGCAGCAATTGGGAATGGTCCAGACCTAGGCTAACAAGTGTGCATTGGGAAGGGATGGTCACTGCTTGGCTCTCTCCACATGAGCACACAGGCTGAATGCTACTAGCATTTGTATGTTCAAGAGAAGTGGGACAGACAGATTTGACGGCCTACCTCCTGAAGAACCACTCTGTTTTAGGGCCGAATTTTGTCCACACCCGCCCTTCTCTCTGGGTTTTCTGTCCTTCCTGCATTTCTTGGGGTCATTCCGTGGAAGGCTGGCCAGACATGCAGCAAGGCAGAACCAGGCAGGTCAGCAGGGGGCGGAGGTCCCCCCAGGCCCGCCTGCTCTGCTTCAGGGGATTCCCCACAGAGATAAACTGGGACAACAGGGCTTCACAAACAGCCGTTCTTGACACAAATATTGCCGGGCTTGAGCTAATGTGATATCCCAGGCCTGTAATCCAAACAAAATAGACCATTGTCCTGTGATTATTTCTGCTTTGCACAAAAGCCTGTGAACACTTGGCTTCCCCATTTTTTTAACCTCTGCATTTATGGGCCATGTTAATTTAATTCAGCCTCTCCGCCTTCACCCCCTTCAAAAGCAGCCTGGATTTGCATTGCGTGATTGCCCAGCCTTGCTGGTCTGCTGAGTCTCACTGAAAAGGGAAGCTTTGTCCTCTGCCCTCTGAGAACTGAAAGGACAGAAAACCATCCTGGAGCTACTTATGCTGGGTGCTAACATCCCATAAACACACCCAATCCCCAGAACACCTGGGCTGTCCCAGAACAGCCCCCCCCCGCCCCCACCACACACACTCACCATCTTGGAAGACCAGGCTGTGATCAGGGAACCCAGACCTCCCTTCTTGGTGGCTGGTGACACAGGTCCCAGCTGACTGTTGTGGGAGATGCTGGCCTGGCCCACTGACTGAAGCAGGTGTTTATTTAGCTGGCCTGGTCCCCATGAAGACCAGCTGGGCTATGTCCTCTGGAGGCTGAGATACCCCAAGACACCCTCCTCTCCAACTCACATGTGGCTGAGCTAGCAGCTTTATTAGCTTTACGTCCTGTTCACCGTGATACATGTGGGATAGGGACATCAGACTGTGTTTTTTTTAAAAAAGTATTTTTATTTTAAATTTATGTGTTTGAATGTATTGCCTGCATGTATGTAAGTACATTCAAATCCTGTAATGCCTGCAGAGGTAAGAAGATGGTGTTGGATCCCCTGGAACTGGAGTTATGGGTAGTTTTTATCTGCCATGTGGGTTCTGGGAATTGAACCCGGGTCTTCTGCAAGAGCAACCAGTGCTCTTAACTGCTCAGTTTTTATCTGCCATGTGGGTACTGGGAATTGAACCCGGGTCCTCTGAGAGAGCAACCAGTGCTCTTAACTGCTGAGCCATCTCTCCAGCCACAGGACTGTCTTTTCAAAGATTGAGAAACTGAGGCTCAGAGAGGCAGAGGACTTTCCTGAGCCCCCAAGCCCTCTGGAAATGGCACTAAAAGATTCTCTTTGGAGGTCAAACTATCCTTTTTCATTTGTCCTTAGGAGATAACTTTGATATTTATTCATTATTTTTACATATTTTTGTTTTTTATTTTTTTGTTTCAGACAGGGTTTCCCTGTAGCCCCAGCTGTCCTGGAATTCACTATGTAGACCAGACTGGCCTCCATCTCACAGAACTCCACCTGTCTCTGCCTCCCGAGTGCTGGGATTAAAGGAGTGTTCTACCACACCTGCCTGACTTTGCTATTTAGTCTTAAGCGTGACATCAGATTTCTAGCTTAACTATATAAACAGACTATGACTATGTTATTTTTCAACACATTTAGAATAAGGGCTGAGAATACAGCTCAGGGTAGAATGCTTGCCTAGAATCCATGATGCCCTGGGTTAGATACCCAGCACCACAAACAACAGCAACAACTCAACATTAGACTGAGGGCTGGAAATCCTTGACTGGCCATCCCAGCCTTCAGCACTTCCCGTCTTTATCTGCTGTGCGTTTCCTGTGGCTACACACACACTGTCTGGCGTTTTAGTAAAATGGTAGTCATGGTGCACGTATCTGTCACAGTTTACTTTTTATAACCAGTGACCTCTGGGAGAACAGAGAACTCAGCCAATCTAGAATGATCTCAGACTTCTTCACACCCCATGACCTGGTCTCCACCTGGCTGGGGTGGCGGTTCAATCGTCACAATTCTAAGCAGAACAAGGCTGCAGAGCCTAGCTGTCCTCTTCCTAGGGCACATCTGCAAGAACCTCCTCACAGCTGGCAATGGGCCAGGTGGCCAGGACTGCTTTCCCACATCCGGCTAGCCCTGCTGTCCCACACAGTGCCCAGTTTGCAGCTGGGGTTCTCTGTGGTGCAGTGCTCCTACATGAGCTGATATGGCAGCTCACTGCTGAGCGCTCTAAACGACGCTGTAAGAAGCCATTGGGTGGAGGGAGGCCTGGGCCTCTGAAGCTGGATGGCCCTTCAGGCTTGTCTCCAGCTGCTTTGTAGCTGTTTTCTCTGGATTGGCACATTCCTTCTTCAAGGGAGGAGGGGAGCTCATGAGAGAAACACACAGATTCATGAGGTACCTCCCTGAGGTCATACAAGCCATAAAAATTGCTGGAGGAGAGGAGATTCTTTGGCGGAGCTGCCTACAAGTTGTGCAGGGAACTCCAGTGACAGAGCCTTTCTGAGTGACCGTCCTCACTGGAGTGAGCTTTTCAGTGATGCAGTTGCCTGTTAGCCATGCTCTTGTGTGTGACCCTACACACCTGTAAGTAAACCCAGTGAACTCACTGGTTCACACAGCTACGCTTGGTCAGAGTCATTCCTTTGCTCTGTCATCTGGGGATGAATAAACACCTGGTCACATCTCTCCAGGAAAAGTCATTTAACAGCCGTGACATTTTACAACTGTAGAAGTCGCTTACTGAAAAATGTCTATACTCTGAAAGGGAGTGTCATCTTGCGTGAGACAATTTTCTGTGGCTCTGAGCCATCCAGAACGGGACTCAACTGTGTACGAACAACCACCAGGGAATCGGATCTGAAGAGGAGCCGTGGGGGACCGGCCACAGCCGCTGCTGCACCACTTCCAACTTGGTGCTCAGAACAGCATCTCCTCTCAACCCCTCTGAGGTATTCTGTCCATGAACCTGGGTGTGAGCCTGGGAATCGGGCAGGCAGGAATGGACTACTGGCGAGGCCACACCTTAAAGGGAAGGAATGTGCAGTCAGACTTGGCAAGAAAGGAAAGTTAACTTTGGTTCTGTTTAACCAATTCTGTTTGGTGTTTCTGTGGCAGGCTAGAAGGATATACTGACTGTTCTGTTAGTTATTTTTCTTGTTGCTACCACAAAATACTTGACCAAAGCATTCTAAAGGAGGAAGGGCTTACTGCAGCTTAGAGCTCTAGGGGATGCCATAGTCCATCATGGTGCAGAAGGCATGGTGGGAGGAGTATGAGGCAGCTGCTCACATGCACCCACAGCCAGGAAGCAGGGAGAGATGCATGTTGGTGCTCAGATTGCTTTCTCCTTTTGATTCACTCTGGGATTCTAGTCCACGGACTGGTACTGCCCATGGTTAGGGTGAGTTTCCGCACCTCAGTTAAACCTCCCTGGAGATGTCCTTACAGATACAGAGATTGGTTTCTATGGTGATTCTAAATCCAGTCACATTAACAACTGAGATTCCCCATCACAGTGACTGCACTGGGCCATCAGGTGTGCCAATTTAAATACACATAATAGATATAATTCTACCAAGCCTTTACCACACTTATTCCAGTTTATACCTGCCCCTGCACAGTAGGACTTTGCATGGAGTTATCTGTGCTCTAAACCCAGGGTCCATTACCACAGACCTGTGAGAGTGCTAGCAGCAGTTAGGGCTCTGTAGGTGCATGGAACAAAGCAAGCCAGACTTGGCAGGCAACAGATGCCATCAGCCCACCTAAGCCAGCGGCTTCCAGCTGGGAGAATGGAGACCACAGAAGCAGTGCAGGGTTGAGAGAGACCCCGGAGCTCTGACACCTGGGCTCTTCTCCCTGACTGGCCATGTGCAGGAGTCTGGGGAACTCCCACAGGTCCTCCATGTTTTCTTGTGGGAAATGTGCCCTGCCGGTCCACACACAAAGGGATGGCTCTGCTCTGGACCTGGATGTCTTTGTCTAACCTTGGTGTCTCCATGAGCCCTGCAGCTGAGCTGCTGGGGGTGGGCGTGACCCTACGCACCTGTAAGTAAACCCAGTGAACTCACTGGTTCACATAGCTACGCTTGGTCAGAGTCATTTCTTTGCTCTGTCATCTGGGGATGAATAAACACCTGGTCACATGTCTCCAGGAAAAGTCATTTAACAGCCGTGACATTTTACAACTGTAGAAGTCGCTTACTGAAAAATGTCTATACTCTGAAAGGGAGTGTCATCTTGCGTGAGACAATTTTCTGTGGCTCTGAGCCATCCAGAACGGGACTCAACTGTGTACGAACAACCACCAGGGAATCGGATCTGAAGAGGAGCCGTGGGGGACCGGCCACAGCCGCTGCTGCACCACTTCCAACTTGGTGCTCAGAACAGCATCTCCCCTCAACCCCTCCGAGGTATTCTGTCCATGAGCCTGGGTGTGAGCCTGGGAATCGGGCAGGCAGGAATGGACTACTGGCGAGGCCACACCTTAAAGGGAAGGAATGTGCAGTCAGACTTGGCAAGAAAGGAAAGTTAACTTTGGTTCTGTTTAACCAATTCTGTTTGGTGTTTCTGTGGCAGGCCAGAAGGATATACTGACTGTTCTGTTAGTTATTTTTCTTGTTGCTACCACAAAATACTTGACCAAAGCATTCTAAAGGAGGAAGGGCTTACTGCAGCTTAGAGCTCTAGGGGATGCCATAGTCCATCATGGTGCAGAAGGCATGGTGGGAGGAGTATGAGGCAGCTGCTCACATGCACCCTGAAGTGTGTCTCAATGTGTTGGTGAAGGGCTGGGCAGGAGGGAGGATCTGGTATGTGGAAAGGGGAGTGGAGCCAGCCATGGTCATGAAGGCTCTAGGGCCCTGGCAGCTGGTGGGTCACCAGGGCAGCCCCAGCCAGGCACAGTAGGACGATTGGACCAGATTCACTTATGGTTAAGTGGCAACCTCTTCCAATTTGCTCTTTACTAATTGAGGATCAGAAGGGCGACCTGGTGAGGATGGGGTGGAGTTCTGTCACTTCTGAGAGGAGGTCAGAAGGTGGTGACTCGGTGTCTGCAGCCTGAGTCTTTATCACGCTGACATTAAGCTCTAGGGCCCTGGCAGCTGGTGGGTCACCAGGGTAGCCCCAGCCAGGTACAGTAGGACGATTGGACCAGATTCATTTATGGTTAAGCGGCAACCTCTTCCAATTTGCTCTTTGCTAATTGAGGATCAGAAGGGAGACCTGGTGAGGATGGGGTGGGGTTCTGTCACTTCTGAGAGGAGGTTAGAAGGTGGTGACTCGGTGTCTGCAGCCTGAGTCTTTATCACGCTGACATTTGCTCTCTGTGTGAGCAAGGTCAGCTGTTTGGTCTTTCACCCCAGGTCCTAGATGGCAAGGCCATGAGGGGTAATAGGTCTCCCTCATCAGCAAACACCAAGTCCACAGCTAGTTCTGAGGTAACTAGCATGCCAGGTACAGAGTAAGTTCTCCCAAGTGGTTTCTGTTGTTGCTATTAAGTCGTTGCATACTGGGTACCGGCATCTCACCTACCTGCTGTTCACAGAAGTGTCAGAGGAAGCACGGAGGGGTTGACCAGACTACCTAAGAGCTGTGTTGGTTATGTGGAGCCCCACCCCTTTCTCAGTGTGTATCAACCAAGCACTAAAGGCAGGAGGCCGCGGCTGTGGCATGAGGAGCCATTTGATAGACTTGAAAGAAAGTGCTAGAACACTGCTGTAGGTTTGGGGCTACCAGGTGACACTTCATTAGAGGAGAATTTGAGGGAGAGGCTGGCATTCTCCTCCTCCACAGACCCACTTTCCACCCCCAGTCCCTGCTCAGTGGCCTAGGCTCTACTTTGTCAAGGATCCCGCACACTCTCTGGGTCAGTGACTATACTGTCAAGAGAGGAGAGCCTGGGGGTAGCTCCAGCTCCCCTGCTGCAGGCTCACCTCCCTCCTGTCCTTCAGGCCAAGGCTGTTGCTGGCAGCCCCTCCCCCAGCTTTCTCCTGGACTCTCAGGTCCAGGACTCCACACAGTTCCTGCTTTGGGTACCTCCCGTTGGCTCCCCGAGTCTTGGCCCTGCCTTTGCAAACAGCCCGTTGGATGATCCTAGTGGGAACAGGCAGAGGCGGGTATGAAGCACTGCTTATAAACAAGGCACTGTGGGCATGGTTGCCTCACTGAACTCTTTCTCCTAAGAGGACAGAGGTTGGAAGTGAGACTCCCTCACAGCCTTTAGTCAGTGCTGCCTAGTTAGGAAAAGTCAAGGTCAGGGTAACTGACAGGAGTTTAGGAAGAAAACAACTCATCCAGAAATTTGGGGGACATGACTACTGTTCATAAATACTTTCTACATGCGAGGGCCATTTCAGGAGCGCTACACAAGTTATTAATCTAATTCTCATGACAATTCTATACATTAAGCTTCATTATCCCCATTTGACAGATCCAATGTCACAGCCTAAGATTCGGGGACCCCAACCTCAGCTCTTGTCTCCACAGCCTCTGCATGGCATGTACATCATGTGCCCCGTCTTTGGCATAACCCGATATGCATTGCACGTTCTTCCTCTAAAAAGTGAAGGACAGCCTGGTGTGGTGGTGCACACCTGTAGTCCCAGCACTTGGGAGGCAGAGGCAGGCGGATCTCTATGAGTTCAAGGCCAGCCTGGTCTACATAGTCAGTTCCAAGACTGAAGCCTGGCCTGTGCTAGGCCTTTTATTGTCATTTGATCTGTGAACTGTGTCCTGCCCCCAAAAGACATGCTGAAGTGCTAATCCCCAGCACCTCAGAATGTGACCTTATTTGGAAATAAAGGCATTTCAGATGTAATTAACACTAAGGTTCTTATCAGCGCAGAACCATCAGGAACGGTGTCTATATAAGAGAGAGAGAAAAATGTCACCTGAAGAGCCACAGGCAGGACAGAGGCAGGGGCAGGATGCTCAGGAGGCCCAGCAGCCGGAAGAGGCCAGGAGGGACTCCCCCCTGAGTCTTCAGAGGGAGCCTGGCCCTTCCAGTGCCTTGATTTTGGATTTCCAGACCCCAGAACTATGAGGTAATACATTTTTGCTATTTTAAGTCACCCAATTTGTATTGAAGCAGCCCTAGAAGATGAATATACAACTTGAATAATTTTTATTTTTCTTTCCTTCTTTTTTATTTCCTTTCTAAGGTTACATAAATGAAAAGCCCAGGGTTCTGAGCCATTAGCTAATTTGCCCAAAATCAGGCAGCAAAGAGAGCGCAAACCTGGGCTTGGCTATGAGCCAAGCCTGCTGGGCTTCAGACCCTCTCCTGGAGTTCTCAAGCTTTCCACAGCAGTTCAGACCACACAGTACCTTTCCTTACACAGCCCCTCATCTGTGCAGAGGAAGCCTGGCCTCCACCATTAGACTGCAAGGTCCTTCAGACCAGGGCCAGGGCAGAGCTGCTAGAGCTCTGTTCAGTGCTAAGAACAGGGCAGTGCAGGGCTCGCTCCAGACTTGCCCATATGCTCTAGACAGCCCTGTCCAACATAAGATGCTGATCTCAGCAGGTAACAAAGAGTCTGTTCTAATGTACCTGTAGATGTGAGAGAGCCACACCTGTATTCTGGAGGAACATCTGCATGTACTGGGTGGTGGTTCCCTTCACTTAGTCTAAATCCTATGCTCATAGACAAATCTGTGTCTATCCAGGGTGGGTAAAATCATCTTTCTCAGTCAATAGAAAGTTATACCAATGCAAATTTATAGAAAGCAAGTCAGTCAAAACCATTACAAGTGTTTTTTAAAGATTTATTTTATTTTTAAGTGTGTGTGTGTGTGTGTGTGTGTGTGTCTGTGTGTGTGTCTGTGTAGGTATGTGCATGTGTAAGGGCTGGTGCCCAGAGTGCAGGAGTGGGTGTCAGATCTCCCAAGGTAGAGTTACAGGTTGTTGTGAGCTACCTGATGTGGGTACTAGGAATTGAGTTCAGGTCCTCTGCAGGAACAGTCCTCTCAACCACTGAGCCATTTTTCCAGCCCCACGAGAGGCTAACCCTAAATCTTCCCTAAGGACACAGCCAGAAGTTTCAACTGTGATTTATGTTCACATATACTCATTAAAATATTATTATGAAAAACCCGAAGGCAGCCTGACATATTAGTTAAGTCATGGCGCACTCATAGGAGAAATATGCGTTAATGACCGAATACATACTGCTTCTAAAGGTTTAACTATTATACCTAGCATATTAAAAAATTCATCCAAAAGAAAGTGTGATATCCTGGGGGAATGTGAATGCTATATTAAAGGGGAAACGAGAGCTACAAAATCCTACTGCAAGTCAGTGGGAGCAGATACCTGTGTCTGAGTGATGCCACCCATATCCAGAACCCAGTTCCCGAATGATCTACCAGGCGCTCCAGCTCCCAAACAGCACCAGGTATCCTGGCTTGCACCCAGATCCTAAATACCATCCAAACACAGGCAATTACCCTGAGTCATCTCAACTGGATGCAGGAAGATGAAGGGTGTGGACCAGAGAGATGATGAAGGGGGAGGGGCGGGACTACATCAAGGTTTCAGAAAACTGCTGTGCATGGCAAGGTCAGATTTCTGCAGGAAGGCTCTCAGAGGCCATTGTGTGGTGCTGTGAAGGTGAGGCCTAAGTTGCAATGGAGACCCCAGGAAGTCAGAGATGCCAGGACAGCGAGATGTCTATCAGGGCTGCACACAGGAAGTAGACCGGGCACAAGCTATACAAGCTATGTGTGCTGCCGGTGGCAGAGCTGGTGGGGTGGGCTTCCCAAGGCCTTTGGAGCCCAGGTGATTTCATCACAACCCCCAGATGTCAGTTACAGAGTTTGGTACGTGCCCTGCAGGGTTTCAGTCTTGCTTTGGCCCGCTCTTTACTTGCTGTGCACCCCTCCCCTCCTTTTGCCATGGAGCATTTATTTACACATTTATGTATCTATATATTGTTCTTCATACAGGCTAGTGAGTTTTGGAAGCATGCAACTTTTTATTTATAGGGGCTCACAGTTAAGAGAGTGCCCTGAGTCTCCAAAAAGACTTAGGACTTTTGAACAGTGCTGAGACAATGGGGAGTTTTAGAAATGGACTAAAGCATTTTCATTATGAGATGAAAATGTGACTTTATAAACCAGAGGTAGAATGCTATGATTTAAAGTGACGTGCTTGGGTGTCAAGTTAATGAAGGGTGGAGTTGTGATGATTCATTTTGACTGTCAAGTGAAGCAGATTTAGATGACCATAGAAATCCACCTTTGGGCATGCCTCTGTGAGTGTTCATAGAGGTTTGACTGAGGGGGTGGTGCTGTTCCATGGGCTAGAGTCCTGAACTGAATAAAAAGGAGAAAGCACGGACACCATCATTGTCTCTGCTCCCTGACTGCGGACGTAATTTGACCACCTGCCTCAGGCTCCTGCTGCCGTGCCCTGCCCACCATGATGGACTATCTTGTTTCTTAAACTGTGAATCGAAATAAACCCTCCCTTCCTTCAGTAGCCTTTGTCACAGCAACAAGACAAGTAATTAGTGCAGTGATTTGCTGTGTTTTTGAAGTTCTCTGCAGGATTCACAGTGACACTTTTGCAACTGGAGGGAAGCACGGTAGAAGAACCATGTCTGCCCACAAGACACTCTCTACCTTCCTGCCCTGTCCATCGCCTGTCCAAACTCTCAGACCCTCCCAGTCCCCACCCCTGGCTCATTCTGAGCTGTCATTCAGGGTTCCCTTCATGGTCATGGGCAGCTGTAGAATAGATAAACTTTAGTGGGGCACATTCAGAAGTCAAAGTCATGGTGAATGGACAATTTTTTGGAGCATCTCTGCACTCTATGAACAGATCATCATCTGGGACTAGTTCCAAGACAGACTCATCTGCTCAGAGCAGCAGCTGGTCCTGCACCTGCGCACCGCCCCTCTCTTCCCAGACTTTCATAAGCAAAAACATGAAGACAGACTGCCCTTTGGCCCTAAACTGGAAACGACCTTTCCCAGGTGTGTTGATACCAGCCCCATCTCAGAGATGAGCATGACTGGGGTACTTGGTGGACAGATCCCTAGATTTCCTGAAAGGGAGGGGTCACAGGAGGGACACAAGGACAGAGAAAATGAACTATCTAACCTAGTATGCCGGCCCATCGCTCATTGATGCCTGCCTTGCCAGCTGGCGTGTGGCTATGAGCTGTCAGTAAAACACCTAAGACAGCACCAACGTTACCACCTCCCCCTAGAAGAAGAGATGCAGTTAGATAACGCTCTGCTGTGAGTGACTTTTGATGAAGCACTTTCATGGGTATCCACAGACTTTTCTACAGAACATGGTGCACTTCAGGGACCAACTAGAGTCCACTCAGAGCCCGTTTACCTCCTCCCTTCTTGCCCTCCTGGATTCATCCCTTAAAAAAGATCACTTCTGGGGCTGCAGAGATGGCTCAGTGGTTAGGAGCACCGGCTGCTCTTGCAGAGGACCTGGGTTCAGTTCCCAGCACCCACATGGTAGTTAACAACTGTCCATAACTCCAGTTCCAGGGGATCCAATACCCTCTTCTGACCTCCACGGGCATTGAACAGCATGGGTGCACTCACATACATGCAGGAAATACACTCATACACATAAAAAGGTAAAATATTTTTTAAAAGATAATTTCTAAAATGAGACTATCAGGAAGAAGTGGACCATTGGGTTTGAAAATTGAGGCTCTACCACTGTTTAGCTAAATCTCACTTTCCCTAACTGTATGACAGACATTTAAAATGCCTACATTAAAAGGTGTTTTTGAGGATAAATGGGGACATAGATTTGAGCTGTGCTGCCCGGAGCAGATCCTCAGATGACGTCTATGCTACATCATCTTGCATTCTTGGGGTCTGGCTATAAATTTGATGTGGTCATTTTCTCTCCTAATCAGAAGTTTTTCTTTCAAATTCCCCTCCCATGAAAGTCCGGATTTCCTTTCCTAGTCTTTATAATAATTCTGAGCATATAGAAAGCTGGTTAATTAAATTTGATTAATTTAATAATGATTAGAATGATTAAAATCTATTAGGGAGATATGGTTATATAATCCAAAGATTAAATTCTTTTTATAAAGGAAAACAATTAAAATCCTTGTTTCCACTCTACTTGGAAATTACTTAAAGCAGAATGTTGACACGCTTGTCTCTCATAGTAGGGTAGTCCTCCCACCCAGCAGGGGCTCCTCTCTAACCTTCTAACAAGGTGGACACAACTGTGGAGAAAATATATAGATGGTTCCCTGAGTATGTCTGATTGCAAGTCGATCTGTCAAAAGCAGCAGCCTTTGGGATCAACCCATTGAAGTAGGACTCCTCCACAGAAACCCCTTCAGAACACTGCTATTCCAGGCTAGCCCATGAAATAGCTCATTCCAGGCTACCTTTGAAAACAGAGTAAGCTAGTCCCAAACAATTACTACTTGATTCTGATCAAGGAAGTTTTCTTCCAATGAAATATTCCCTGAGAAGGATATTGTGAGTTTGCTACATAAGACCTCACAGTGAACGGGAACATGGCCCTTTGCTGAGCTGGCCCACCAGCCGTGAATACCCCTTATCTCACAGTGAACGGGAACGCGGCCCTTTGCTGAGCTGGCCCACCAGCCGTGAATACCCTTTTGTACCAAACAGCTTATTTCAGATCCAGCCACAGATTTGGAGAAGGCCAGAGAGCCATGCATCCATCTAGCCAGTACAGACAGAGGCCGGCCACTTTGCTGAGGGAACTTTCTGTGACCAGAATCTCCCAGGTGGTGGCTATCTCAGCAAGAAATATTACAGAGAGCGTGACTTCTACTTCCCCACTTTGCAGATGAGAGAGCCAAGGCCTAGAGAGGGGAGGGCCTTGCCCAGATGGTAGGGTGTGCTGTGTGTGGGGGTGCTCTCTGAGGGGTTCAGCCTGTGTGCTACACTCTGCGCCAGCTCAGGGACGACATCTATCCTTGCTCATTCCCTTTCCTCACCCTCCACTCTAAAGCTTATTAACAATAATGAGAAAGTTCTGCAACCAAAATTCAAAACCACCCACCCCCAAGTGTGGCCTTAAATAGCGTCTGGGGTGCCGACCCCTCACGGTGGCACCAGTGCCCAGCAGAGAGAGAAACATTCTTTGAAGCAGGGAGGGTACTTTTTCTACAAACAATTCCATTAAAGTGTAGCCTGCAGTCAACTCTGGTGGAAATGGGTGCTCTGGGCCGCCTTGGCCCAGCGCTAATCAGGTTTTGGGCTCGATCCTGGGGGACTCGGATTACTGCATTGAGATGGAGAAAGGCTACATTAACCCGCAAATCTTCTCACCAGATTCAAGCCTTTCACACAGAGGAGAAACACCACTTGCCTGTTGGCCTCTTTTCTCCAGGCTAATCCTCATGTTCAGCTTCTTTGAGGAGCTGCATAGCCAGACGCTCCCTGCCTGCTGTCAAGGGCACATTTGTTGAAAGATTCCCCAGTCTGGTCCTGTAGTGTCTCCCTCCCCCCAGCTCTCACCACACCCCATCCCCCAGCTCCAGGGGCCTCTGTTGTCCCCTGTTGTGACATTTACCTCACACTTAAAGAAATTACCTATTTCTGGGACTCAGCTACTAAGTATGGGGAAGCACAGGGGGCGTGGGTTATGCTCCGTCCACTGGCAGGACAGTGCTGCCCAGCCTGCTGTGCAGAGAAGGATGCTGAAATCAACTCATCATGTCTGCTGCAGGTGCAGGATGAGAGAGAGGAGAGATGTATGCCAGCACAGCAGTTGATAAAACAATGCACATAGCACGGCATCCCAAACACAACTGTACTTGGTAAAGATGTGAGAGGGCACGGATGCACAATATAATCTCTTCTACCTACTGAGAGTCCGTTAAGTACCATGTCTAGCTCAGTGTTTTACATGTGCTACTTAATCCTCAAAACTTCCTATAAAATTATAGGTATTTTGAGTCCTCATAAAAAATGACACTGAGTCTGGCGAGATGGCTCAGTGGGTCAAGGTGCTTGCCTCCAATCCTGACAACCTGAGTTCAACCCATTGGAACCCACATGGTGGAAGGAGAGAATGACTTCTTGCTAGTTGTCCCTTCACACATGGGCCATGGTGCGCACATACACGTGTACACACACACACACACACACACACACACCCTTAACAAATAAATAGGTGTATAAAAAAAAGATAAATACATGACCTGAGAAAGCTGAATAAATGGTCTATATCACAGAGCAGTGGGCCAGGGTATGATTCAGGGCTGAGTCACCCAGGGCTGTCTACCACCCAGGGCTATCACCTAGGACTGTCTACCACCGGGCTATCACCTAGGACTGTCTACCACCTAGGACTGCCTACCAGCCAGGACTGTCTACCACCCAGGGCTATCACCTAGGAGACGCTGTCTATCACCTAGGACTGCCTACCAGCCAGGACTGTCTACCACCCAGGACTGTCTACCACCCAGGGCTGTCTATCACCTAGGACTGTCTACCAGCCAGGACTGCCTACCACCCAGGACTGCCTACCAGCCAGGACTGTCTACCACCCAGGACTGTCTACCACCCAGGGCTGTCTATCACCTAGGACTGTCTACCAGCCAGGACTGCCTACCACCCAGGACTGCCTACCAGCCAGGACTGCCTACCACCCAGGACTGCCTACCAGCCAGGACTGCCTACCACCCAGGACTGCCTACCAGCCAGGACTGTCTACCACCCAGGACTGTCTACCACCCAGGGCTGTCTATCACCTAGGACTGTCTACCAGCCAGGACTGCCTACCACCCAGGACTGCCTACCAGCCAGGACTGCCTACCACCCAGGACTGCCTACCAGCCAGGACTGCCTACCACCCAGGACTGCCTACCAGCCAGGACTGTCTACCACCCAGGACTGTCTACCACCCAGGGCTGTCTATCACCCAGAACTATGACCTAGTACTCTCTACCACCCAGGGCTATCACCCAGGGCTGTCTACCACCCTGAACTATGACCTAGGACTGTCTACCACCCAGGGCTATCACCCAGGGCTGTCTACCACCCAGAACTATGACCTAGGACTGTCTACCACCCAGCTAGGCCTGTACCCCCCAGAACTATGACCCAGGGCTGTCTACCACCCAGGGCTGTCTACCACCCAGAACTATGACCTAGGACTGTCTACCACCCAGGGCTATCACCTAGGACTGACTATCACCTAGGACTGTCTACCACCCATGACTGTCTACCACCCAGGGCTGGCTATCGTCTAGGACTGTCTACCAGCCAGGACTGCCTACCACCCAGGACTGCCTACCAGCCAGGACTGCCTACCACCCAGGACTGCCTACCAGCCAGGACTGTCTACCACCCAGGACTGTCTACCACCCAGGGCTGTCTATCACCTAGGACTGCCTACCAGCCAGGACTGTCTACCACCCAGGACTGTCTACCACCCAGGGCTGTCTATCACCTAGGACTGTCTACCAGCCAGGACTGTCTACCAGCCAGGACTGCCTACTACCCAGGACTGCCTACCAGCCAGGACTGTCTACCACCCAGGACTGTCTACCACCCAGGGCTGTCTATCACCTAGGACTGTCTACCAGCCAGGACTGCCTACCACCCAGGGCTGTCTACCACCCAGAACTATCACCTAGGACTGTCTACCACCCAGAACTATCACTTAGGACTGTCTACCACCCAGGGCTGTCTATCCTCAAGCGCTACCCTACCATACCAGCGTCCCAGTTTGGAAATGCCAAATTTCAGCATCTACTGACATCCGTCTAAGAACAGTGCAGATAATTCCTGGATACTGGGGTCCTTCTCCCAGCCTCAGGGTCTTCGAGGTACCAAGCCATGCATGCAACAAGAGTCCATCCGAGACCTAGGCCTGGAGGTACCTGTAGGGAGGTGAAGCGGGGGTGCGGCAAGGCCTCTGCTGCTCCCTCTCCTGCCTTTTCTGCTCAGGTGTGATGTGAGCTTCGTCTCAGTCCCCGTTCAAACTAGGGGTTTGGTTTGCAAGAACCATTTTCCCTCTGCCTCGGGCAGTCTGTGAGGCAACATGAAAAAGCATACACAGGATACATAGAGAGGAATTGCTGCCAGACGCAGTGATTTAAACATTATTTCAGACACCAAGCAGAGCAAGGGTTAGAGTTTGGGGGTCAGACAGACCGTCTGAATCCTAGCCTAGGCTACACGAGCTGTGGGTCATATGTAACTTCTCTCTCTGAATCTCAGCCTCTTCAATAATCAGCCAGCAGGTTCTCAGTGATCTGGGGATAGCAGCAGTGTCCGTCACCCAGGTGCTTATTAGATGTGCAGAATTTAGGGCTTTCCCCAGACCAGCTGTTACAACCTGAGTATGAAATGCCCCCCACAGGTTCGTGTATTGCATGTTTGATCGCCACCTACTGGCACTGTTTTGTGGAAACTTTAGGAGGTGGGGCCTGGAGGGAGGAAGTGATTCTCTGGGGTTGTACTTCTGAGGGTTCTACCTGGTCCCTGCCACACTCTCCCCGCTTCCTGTCTGCCGGGGGAGGACTGCTTTGCCACACTCTTCTTCCACGATGTTCTTCTCAAGCACATGGAACCAAGAAGCGACAGACTGAACCCCTGAAACCATGAGCCAAAATAAACCTTTCCTCCCTTAAGTTTTTTCTGCCAGGCATTTGTCCACAGTGATGAGAAATCAATCAATACACTACTAAATCAGGAGCTCCTGTGCTCTGACAGACTCTTTTGGGTGATTCTGATACACTTAAGTTTGAGGACAACTGAATTAGGCCAGCAGCTTTCAAATGTTTCCCACCACCTCACACAGCGAGGTTCTGTTTTGTTTGAAAACCAAAAGCTCTGGGGCTGGAGAGATGGCTCAGTGGTTAAGTGTGTGCTCTGCTTGCCCTTCGTGGTGGTGGCACATGCCTTTAATCCCAGCACTTGGGAGGCAGAGGCACACGGATCTCTGTGGGTTCAAGGCCAGCCTGATCCAAAGTTCCAGGACAGCTGGAGCTACAGGGAAACCCTGTCTCAAAAAGACCAAAGGAAAAAAAAAAGGTGCACTGCTCTTGCAGAGGACCCGAATTCAGTTACAGCACCCACATAGGGCCTCTCAAAACCGCCTGTCACTCCAGCTCCAGGGGCTTCAGTGCCCTCTTCTGGCTTCCGTAGGCAGCTGCAGTCACACGCACACGAGTTGTTAGTACTCAGCCACATCCCGGAGTGGAGGCCCACTCTTCCCTGGCTTCTCCGAAGGCTTTCCGATGTTTGTTCTCTGATTGTATTCCACGTCATCTTGCCTTATTGCATTTTTTAAATGGTGGTTCAGCCCAACCAAATTGATTTCATGACCCACGCGAGGGTCGTGATCTGATGTGAAAATCCATGGATCTAAACAGTCCCTTCTGAGTTGAGTAAAATACCTGGGATGTTTTACAAAGCCAGGTGCCGGGCAGGTTCTGAGATAAAGGCGGCCGCCACCACGACCCTTCTTAGTAACACTCTCTGTGCAGCAGAAGCTTATCACTGTAAGGGAAATGAAACTCATGTGTACACCCAAACCCTAAGCCGCCCCATGTACATCTGATGCACAAGCCTCAGTTCGCCTTTCCCCCTCCAAAGGCTGGAATCTGTCCTTGGAAATGAAATAGTCACAGTATTCGCAAACCTTCCCACAGGAGTGCTGGCAACGGGCCATGGAGGGAGAGGCCGGTCAGGGCTGAGTGTTCTGTGGGGCTGAGGAGGGACTCTCCGTGGGATGCTGAGCTCCCACGGGTGAATTTCAAGGTTTCCGTTGCCAGTGCACAGCTCGCTGCTAAGGGGACCAGATGGCCACAGAGCCACCCACATGGGAAGGTGCTGCTTACAAAGTGCAACCACGGCACCTGAACTCTGCAAGCAAGTGGCTGCAGTGCTAACTGTTCCCTCCCGGGAGGTCAGACCTGAATTGAATGCTAAGAACCCGAGATTCCGAATCCCATCAGCACTATGCTGTAAATCTGCTCTCTGGCCCTGGAGAGAAAGACGCCAGGAGAGGGAAGGACCTCTCTCGTCCAGCAGGGGGCGCTACCCCCAGGGCCAGGCCAGGTATTCGCTTTTCTACAGTGCCTGTTGGATTCACTCGGCATCGAGTACATTTCTTTAAAACTGAATTTTATTTATATATTGTGTGGGAGGGGATCTTGTGTGTGCCATAGCACACGTGTGGAAGTCAGAGGACAATTTGCAGGTGTCGGTTTTCTCCTTCCACCATGTGGGGCCCAGGAATTGAACTCAGGCCCCTAGGCTTGGCCACAAGTGCCATTACCTGATGAGCCATCTTGCCCACCCTGAAGGACATTTTTAAATGGTGACTTCTAGTTACTATTTTTTTTTTTTTTTGTCTTTTTGAAGCAGGGTCTCCCTGTAGCTCCAGCTGTCCTGGAAATCAGTATGTACACCAGGCTGGCCTTGAACTCACAGAGATCCACCTGCTTCTGCCTCCCAAGTGCTGGGACTACAGGCATGCTTCACCACGCCCGGCTTTACTACTTTTTTTTATTAATATTAAAAAATTTTTTAGAAGCATTTCATTACAGCTTTAACATACTCAAGAACAGTTTCCAGAGCAAAGATACATCTCTTTCAAAAGTGGCTATAAAATTTTTAGGTTTGCTGTTGAATTAATAGAGTTATACAATATTGAACTCAGTATAAGCCCTGTAAGACATAAAATTGAATGAGTTTTTAACCTTTTAAAAAGATCTCCCTTTCGTTTTAAAATATGTTTCTTACACAAAGACTCATTGTTTTTACTACTAATACTGAGATGTTGGTGCATGCGTCTCTAGTCTGTATGTATCTGATTATTACTTGTCATAATCGGTTGCACTCAGATCCTTGGCACCTGTGTATGTCTATAAAGTCATCGGGTAGATTTCAATGGTAATGTTTATCACCTCTACTAATTAACATGATGTAAATTTTTATGCTTCCTGCTCAAATATAATACATTTAAAAAAAATTGTTGATTTTTGTGTATGTGTGTGTGTGTGTGTATCCCAAACAATCTTATTCATCTATATACCCATTTGCTAAATGGCACCCTCCCATAAATTCCCCCTGCCCCCTGCTGGAGCCCATATACTCTGTCAACCCTGTTACTGTCCACTGTGTTCTCAGTGCCCCCAGCCATTCACCAGTGCTTGTGCATCTACTGAATCTAGTCAGCCTATCTAGAGAGCCTAGTTTTAGGAAGATCAGCTGTTCCTCATCTAGCAGCGATCAGTTGTCAATATTCCTTTAGATAAGATTGGGGGTCTGCTGTTCATTTTCCCAGTTCTATGCTGGGTTACTGTCTGGGAGTCCCTTGGGCCACCTTGGCCAATAACTCAAAGGATGGTATCTCCTGTCTGGCATTGTTTCTTGTTATGTAGCCTTTAGCTATACACATGGACTCTAAAGAAATATACTGATCACTTTACTCTTTGGTTATACTTTCTTTTTGGGTGTTTAATACCATACAGTTGGCCCAAATAAACCAATTTATTTTTACTCTTAAGGTCATTTGAGGATCTTAAGACCCTTAGGGGTCACATGGGCTTGGGAGGAGACTCTGGCTCCTTTTTTTTTTTTTTTCCACCTATGTGAGGACAAGCCAAAGGTCCTGCTCGACCATGGTT
>NW_008328488.1:1104016-1122451 GCF_000622305.1 Nannospalax galili
CTCCAGGAAAGACTTTGGCCTCAGGAATTTGGGGGTTGGACTGGCCTGGGGGCAGGGCCCAGGAAAGATGCTGGTCTAGGGCAGCTGGGGGCTGTGCCACCCAGAGATGCAAAGGGAGATGGGGGCAGGAAGAGGCCTCAAGGGCTCCTGGGGACTGCAGAAGGAACTGTGTTGGTCTGGATGCAAAGAATCAGGAAGCTGAGAGGTCAGCTCCTGATGGGCAGGGCCCAGGAAAGATGCTGGTCTAGGGCAGCTGGTGGCTGTGCCACCCAGAGATGCAAAGGGAGATGGGGGCAGGAAGAGGCCTCAAGGGCTCCTGGGGACTGCAGAAGGAACTGTGTTGGTCTGGATGCAAAGAATCAGGAAGCTGAGAGGTCAGCTCCTGTGTCCAGGAAAGAGGCTGGCGGGTTGTGCAGTCCAGGGTAGCAGAGGGAGGTGAAGGCAGGACCAGACCCAGATGGCTTCTGGGGACTGCGAGAAGGAATGGGGTTGGTCTGGATGCAAAGGATGAGGAAGCAATGGTGGTTCTCCTGGTGTCTGGGGTGCCAAGACAAGGAATGGGACAGTACCCAGGCTAGGAGGAGAGACAGACCAGGGAGATGGGAGGGTGAATGAGGCTGGGGGAGTCAATGTGCAGAGGCCACAATGGACTTACCCAGGAGAGAGGCTGGCAGCTTGTGCAAGCCCAAGCAGAGGGAGGTGAGGGTGGGACCAGGTCCAGAGCCTAGTTACTACTTTTGAGGGGCCACATGCAATGTGTCATATGCTGAGTACTGCTATTTGGTAAAATGGGGTTGTAAATGACATTTTTCCAGATGAGAAAAGTGGCCCAGAGAAGTTAACCCCCTTGTCCCAAGTCGCAGAGTTGGTAAATAATGAATCTGGCTTTGAAGCCACCCTCTCATTCTATGTCAGCAGGTGCTCCTGAACTTCTTCCCCTGGTCACTGGATCACAGGGAGAGGAAGTAAAGAAAAAGAAGTCAGTACTAGTTAACTACTGATTGCAAAATGCTATGCATGGTGCCTAAACCACACTTCTCCCAGATCAAAATCTGTATTTCATTGGCATGGTGGTGCATACCTTTAATTCCAGCAATCCAGAGGCAGAGGCAGGTGGATCTCTGTAAATTCAAGGCCAGCCTAGTCTACATAGTGAGTTCCAGGCCTGCTGGGACTATAGGGAGACACTGTCTCAAAAACAAAAAGAAAGGTTAGGTCTAGAGATTTGGCTCAGTTGATAAGAGTGCTTGCCTCCTACTCACAAAGCTGTCCTGCCTGGCCATGATAGCACACGCCTGTAATCCCGCCACTTGGGAGGTGTCAGGAGTTTAGGGTCATTCTTGTCTATACAGTTCAAGACCAGCCTAAGCAACTTGAAATCCTGTCTAAAATAAAACCAGATAAATAAAGGTTATCTTGCCCGAGTCATACAGTTGAAGAGCTAGGGTTTTAACGCAAATCTCTTGGAGCCTAAGCTCAGTACCGCTCCCAGCCACGACGCGGCGGTCTTGCTGCCTGAACTGCACCACGACAACTGAAATCTTGGACAACTTTCCCTGCCTCTTCATTTCCATCTCACCCTACTGTTAATGCAGTATTATCCAACTCGGTCTATGGCACTCTCTTGCTCAAAAACATTGTGTCTCCCAAGTGTTGAGATACTAAAGCTAAACAGCTTAGCCTGGCTGCAGGCACCTCTCAGTCTGCTTCTCAGCAGCCTGTCCAGTGATCCACCCACTTTTACTTGTTGATCATAAGCAGACACCTTCCACATCCCACCAAATCATCCTTTATAAGACAGTGGTCAATAGTGTCACTTCCTGGTCCTAAGGACGTGGCCTGTTGTACAGCCAGCCTGTCTCAGTCAGTTTGATGGGGCTTCCTGTGGCTGCACTGGATGCTATAGCTGAGGGAACTCTCGTCTTTACCTTCAGCATGAAATCCAGTCTCCTGAGGGTCCCTGAAGGCAGAGTAGTAAGACCCTCCTGTTTTTCCACTCACCTCCCATCACTCCCCCTACCTGTGCCATGCATATCTGTGACTCAGTGTCACACCCAGTTAGTGAGTGGTAGATCAATTTGGTTCTCCCTATGCCCATGTCAGCATTAGAAATGAGTCCATCATCCCCAAAAGCCCCTAGGAAGAAGGGGCACAAAGGACCAAGGGACCTCTTGGCAGAGACTGGTCAGACTTCATGCTAGCTCTTGGGCACAGAGCTGTTTGCTGTGAGCCTAGGCTCAGGACCCACATTTGTTGGCTCAAATCTTGACCAGCCTTGTACTGCTGTGAGACCTGGACATGCTGATTTCCTTGTGCCTCAGGCTCCTGACCTACAAAATGAAGACTGTTATAGACTCTTTTGAAAAGCTTTATTGAATATTTAAAGGTAAGCTCTTAGATCCTCCTGACATACCACAGGTGCAGTCTGAGTCGTCACTCTTACTGCTGTTACCTGCAGGGGCCAGGGAGCCACAGAATGTTTCTGAGTGAGCTCCCAAGTCTTTTGTAGATGACCCCCCCAAAAAACTCTCAGATCTGACATCGGGGGGATGGTCTCTGGGGTGCTGTCAGCTGGCTGGTTTCCAGTTCATGCACTGTCTGCTCCATGTCACTGTGTGACACTTGTCATATGCTATAGAATAGGGCATGAGCCACTCTCTGGATGGCAGCCTTCAACACCAGGTCTAAAGGCCACTGCAGCTCCCTCTGCCAGCAAAGCTGCCACCTCCTGGATGCTCTCACTTGGCTGGGCTTGAGGACTGGCATGAGCAGAATGCATGGCACAGAGGTGCCAAGCAATACCCACACAGCATGTGAAAGAGGGGCCCATCAGGGTGTGGGGCCAAAGAAAGACAGGCAGTGCCCAGCAGGCCCAGAAAGGAAGATTCTCAGCACTGGAAAGCGGTCCAGGCAGGGGTACAGAGTCAGAGAAGGGACAGGCAGGGCCATCAGGACTGGGAGGGAGGACTCCCAGTCTCCTTATCTTCTGTGACTCCAAGTGCACCTACCAGGCACGCCATGCCCAGCAACCCTCCGCCGAGCCTCGTTCTCTTCAGTCCTGTGCGATTGTTTCTTGGGGTTGTTATAGCTCAGATAGCCATATCTCCCAAAGGCTGAGCGTTGAAAAGTTGGTTTCCAGATGGTGCCCTTATTTTGAGAAATTTTAGGAGGTGGGCCTCTCTGGAGGAAGTAGTCACTGGGGTGGGTCCTTGGGGATATATTATCCCTGGCGCATCCCTGTTGCTCTCTCTCTCTCTCTCTCTCTCTCTCTCTCTCTCTCTCTGCTTCCTGGACACCAGGGTGTAAACAGCTTTGTTCAAGTACACCCTCCCCACTGGGAGGGACTCAAACCTCTGACACCCTTGAGCTGCCTTTGCCAGCTATTTGGTCCCAGAGATGATAAAATTGACTGTATAGAGTAAAACACAAAGGTCTGCAGCTGGTCTGTGAAATTTCTTATGACACACAGGTCTGTTCTTCCCTACCTGGAACAGTCCTGCCCTATGACTGGTGACAAACTGCCACACTCCAGGCCAGCATCTCTTGAGGCAAGAGAGTGGGAGGGGGTAAGGATGTGGGGAAAGCGGGCTGCAGGTGGACTTCCTGCCCCACCTCCACACCCCCTACAATTCATCCTTCAGGTGACCTTTTAAAAATGCAAATCTAAGGGTGTCATTCCTTGCTAAAAATGCTCTCATACAGCCTTGTGTCTGAACTAGCATTAAATTGAACTGCACACCACAGCCCATCAGAGCCTCCTTGATGCATCAATGTGGCTTTTGCTCCTCCTCTGTCACTCTGCCCAGAACTCTTCTCAGAGCATCTCATTTGCTGCTCCCTCTGCTGGACACATGTCCTCAGTCCTCAGGCTTTCCTGACTGTCTCCTGGCCTCCAAGACTCTCCCTAGAGTGTGTCTATGAGTACCCAGACCCAGATCTATACTGTGCCTTTGTCCACCGTTCTAATTCTCTCCCCCCCCCCCCCCCCGACTCTCCCTGTAGCCCCAGCAGGCCTGGAACTTACGATGTAGACCAGGCTGGCATTGATCTCACAGAGAGTCTCCTGCCTCTGCCTCCCAAGTGCTGAGATTAAAGGCGTGCGCTATTACAGCTGGTCCCTCCGCTGGTTTCTTAAGTGTTTACCGTCGCTCCCTAAAACTATATTGTGGTTCTCTTCCTTCCTCACACCCTTCCTTCAATTTTTCTCATAGTTTTTGTTACCCTTAGTTCTATGCGAGTAAAAATGGTATGCCTAATTTCTTCCCTGACCCCAGAGCTTTAGACAGGACCTGGTACATAGCACCAACTCAGTAAGTATTTTTAGATAAATGAAAGGTGCTAATAAGTCAGCCGATGCTTTGAGGACAGGATGGAAAAGAGGTGAGTCCTAGAGGGAAGGAAAAAGGAGGCCACATGTCACAGGATGGCTTGGCTACTAGACTTCAGGATTCTCAGGTCCTTTCAACCAGGTTGCTGATCACAGAGGATGACCCTGGGGAGGGACAGCTGAGCCATCCCAGGAGACTGGGCCAAGAAGAGGACATGGAAGGCACCCTAGAGCTCTGTGATCACACAGACCCAGGCTCCAATAGCATCTGCAACCCACCGCACAAGTTGGGCATGGCGTCTATCTATTCCATCAGTGAAGGGACACTCAGAGCTACCTTCCTACTGTCCCACACAACAGCTACCCCCTGCTAAAAGTCATTATTGTGGTCTCACAGAGGTCCTCAGCAGGTATAAACAGTGCCTGGAGACCTAGCATGTGGCCTAGTTCCCAATAGTGAGCTACATCCAAGCATTGCATGAAGGAGAACCCAGGAACACTGGGGACCTCCCTCAGACCATTTTAATGTCTTTTAAAAACTTTGCTCTTTCCAGCTGCAAAAGCTGAGCCTGCTGTTTGCCTCAGAGCTGGATCCTCACCTGAGTGGGAGTTGGATATGACGGCAAACTGGCTGCACACAGGGCGTCACAATGGGAGGGTCACAGACCTTGAGCAGCAGATGAGCAGCCAGCACTGCCTGGCTTGGCCCTTCCCTCCTCCTCCATAGGACTGGCCCCACCATGAATATGCGCATGCAGGCTTCAGCCAGCCTGGAAGGATGGCTCTACCTTCCATAGGTCAAATGCCATGGCAACCAAGCAGGTCCAACTCTCTTGGCCTTCTGATACAATGGGCACCCGAGTGATGCACAAAGGGCTGTTTCCCCATGCAGACATTACCCTGGAGCCCTATGGACCGTTTTCTTAACACAACCATAAAGAGACCAAAAAGAGAGGAGCTGTCCAAGTACTGGAAGGGAGGGGTTAGGATCCCAGCTCTGGGTCCCCAGACAACATTCTTATTTTCATCCTGGCCCATCTTCTATAAGATGCTATGGTAACAGTGTGCACTCACAAGGATGCTATGCTTCTATTCACCTATTCACAGGGGCCCAACATGCCAGGCATTACACCTGACTCTGATTCTTACCTTGGAGAATTTAGAGCAGGGCAGGAAAGATGTGTCAATTGTTACGCACAATTCATTTAATTTCATATTTAAGTGCAATGTACCTTATATTGGTCAATTGTGATGTGCCATTTAAGCTTGTTAAAAGTAGCCTCGGGGAGTAAGGAGGCACTCCCTTGTCTCTTCCAAAGCTCCGGGTCCTGGGGCAGGCTCAACCCTCACTCTGCAACAAGGGAGAAAGAACAACGAATGGCTCAAAGTGTCAAAAACATTATGTCAAGAAGAGCCAGAGGTAAACTCTCTACCCTAGTTACTACTGTTTATCCCATGATACAAAATCCCTGTGGTAGAATGAGAAGTGGAAAGCTCATTCATGGAAAGGACCTCTGTCCAGGACATTCTCAGTGAGCTGACTGCATCAGTCGGTTTTCTGCTGGAAGGTTGTAGGTGCCCAATTTAATGTTATCTCTGTTTGCTGTCATTTAATCTTTTACTTGGAACCCGTACCTGAGCAATGCTGTGTTCTGCCAGGGACTCTTCAATTGAGAACTTCAGCTGACCTGTTCAACAGACCTCCACCTGGGAGACTCTGGCCCCTGACTTAATGATGTTACATTTTCTTTGCTCTCTCAAATGGCTCACTCCAGCTGTCCCTGCTGGATGTTTGGAGTACCTGGCTTGATCGTGTTTTTGTGCTTCTCACTGTCTGCCACTCCATTCTGTTACTTTGGCTTGCTATATAAACTCACTCATTCAAAAGCACGGGGACTGGAGAGCATTCTCTGTGTGGCGCAGAACAGTGGCAGCTGCTGTGACGGTTTGCAGAGAGCTGTGAGAGTACATTAGACTCTGAAATGTGGTCCTTCTGCCTATTAGTATTGACCGGGGCTGGAGGTGCAGCTTTCTGGGCCCAGCATGTGGAACGGTCTGACTAGGATCCCCAGCACCACAGGGCAACAACGAGCACTAAAATAATAAATATGATGAAACAGAGCTGGCCAATGAGTACGTGAAATGTTGTTCAACCTACTGGCCATCAGAAGAACACACATCAAAACTACACTGAGATCATCTCGCCCATCAGAATGGCAGTCACTGAGAAAACACACAGCGACGCTGGCGGCAGTGTGGACAGAAGAACCCCGTGCACGAGTGGGGATGTGAACCAGCCCAGCCTCCATGGGAGTCAGTATGGAGGCTTCTCGAAATACTAAAAACAGATCTACTACGTGCTACATGACCCACCTTTACCACTCCCCGACGCTTGCCCGAAGGACTCCAAGTCAACACACCACAGAGACACTTGCACATCAACGTTCACTGCAGCGCGATTCACAATACCAAGTTATGGAACCAAACTGGGTGTCCAATAGGGGAGGGTAAAGAAAATACTGGGATATATATACACATATATATATAATGGAACTTTTCACCCAGAAAGAAGAATAAAGTTATATCATTTGCAGAAAAATGGATGTGACTAGAGATAATCATATTAAGTGAATTATGTCAGTCTCAAAAAGATAAATCATATGTTTTATCTCATCTGTGATTCTTATATTTTATGTAGATACATAAAATCACATACACATACATAAGTAAAATGAAATTGTTGGGGGGGGCAAAGGGGCCAAGTGTGTGCGGAGACAAGAAAAGAGAGGGCGCTAGGGCATAGAAGGATGCGGGGAGTTCTCAGTGTACAATATATACCTGTATGAAATTAAGAAAAAGTTTACTGAACACCACTGAGGGTCATAGGAGGTAGGGAAGTGGCAAATGGATGCCCAGCTGGCCTTCTCATTTGCACAGTGCACGCCGTCTCCTCTGCATGGCAGCCACAATATTTTTAAAGGAGAGATCAGATCATATTGCATGAATGCTTTCTAATCCGCACTGAAAATTCAAAGTGGCAGGACTAAGATGGCTCGGTCACAAAAGTGCCTGCCGTGCATGAAGACCTGAGTTCAGATCCCCAGCAAGCCTGTAGAAGGAGGGACGTGGTGGCTGACGCCTGTAACCCCAACACTGGGGAGGCAGAGGAGAGTTCCTGGGCTTTCTAGCCAACCAGCCTAAACCAGCTGGTGATCTGCAGGTTCAGTGGAAGATCCTGTCTCAGAAAATAATGTGGAAGGCGACTGAGGAAGACACTTGACCTGAACCTTGGGCTTCCACATGCTCACTCAGTGGCTGTGGCTGCTTCCCTGACCCCACTTGGCTCTGTAGATCTACTCAGGCAGCTCTGCCCTGGGCCAGTCTGTGTGCAGTGGTCCCGAGGCTCTGATGTGGATCAGAATCATCTGAGGACTTTGTTCTCACCTGGAGACTCTGACTCAGTGAGCTAAGGTAGGCTTGAGCATGCGTTCTTCTAGGCTGTTCTTGGGTTCTGATGGTGCTGCTGGCCTAGAAATCCACTTTTGGGACCACTGCTTTATCCACAGGACTTTCTTTTCGTTTCCTGCAGGTACTAAGATTTGTCCCACCTTAGAAGGTTGCTACTCTCTGTGAGGACGCTCCCCTACCTCCTATCTCTATCCATCCAGCTTCTCAAATTAATTTCCTTTTCCCTAGAAATGTTACTCTCAGCTCCCTGCCTCCTTTGTTCTTGGGTATGTACCCTGCTACTCCATGAGCATAGTCCTTGGTCTGTTCCCATCACTGTCCTGGCCCAGGAGAGAATGCTGAGGTCTACTTCACCACCAGAGCCACACAGTTCCAGCACATGTTGAGCAGGAGCGTGTTCAAGAAGGGAGGAACAGGGTCCCTACACTTAGGGCCCCCCAGTCTACGATGCCAAGCCCAACACTCCGTACACGGCAGCTGCAGCTAACAGCCAGTCGTCATGTGGCATCCTGAGCACATCCAGCGCCCTTCCATTGCAGCCACCAACCTGTGTACTCAGAGCCCACCTGAGACCTACCTCCTCTGCCAGCATCCTGCCAGCTGTTTGCAGCAGACTTTGCCTCCCACCCTTTGAGGCAGGATGGGTTGCTTTCCTTCTGCAGATACCCCCTGTTCCAGGTCATCAGATCACCCCTAAACTGCTGGAGCATGACTGGGAGGACACAGCCTTCCTGGTTTCCCCAGGCAGCGCTCGGGTCCTGCAGCAGTGTGATGGGGCCTCGGCTGGCCGGTCTGTGCTCTCAGTGACAATGCCTAGGGAGTGAGTGGTGTTCACTTCCAGCTGCTCATCCAGAGTCAGGCACCCTGCTTCATCCCAGCCTGCATATTCCATGAGAAGAAGCTCTGTCCCAGGCGGTGGCAGACAATTACAGCTAAAACTGCCCACGAAGGCCATTCAGAGGCCTAAGTGGATGGGCAATTAATAACAAAAACTGACAGGAGTGCCCTTGCCCCACATAACGGGGTTCAATTAAGGCACAATGGTGACGGAAAGACCAGTGACTGCAGATGGGCTCGCTCCTGCCTTTTGAAATGGCTGACTCTGGCCTTGGGCAGGGAACAAAACCTAACGGAGTTGCTCAAAAGGATAAAGGCTTTCTTAGTGTGCGGTTTAGAGGCTTTACTAGAGGAGAGAGCTACAGGGCCCCGAGGATGTGCACAGCACTGCCCTCCACTCCCAGGCCAGGTCAGATGGCTTTGTGAGCCTCAGGGGGCTCAGGAGTCACCCAATGGGGTCTCATGTCACTCTGGGAATGCCTGATATCAATTTGAGGGAATAGCCAGTTCTCAAGTGACCACTGCAGCAGGGAGTAGGAGTCAGGCTTTCAGAGTGGACCCTCCTGGTAGGCCTGAGAGGAAGCATCTCGGACAGCCCTGTGGGAATGGGGGAAGGCATCTGTCCAGATTCTGGTAAGGCAGAAGGCTTTCTAGGTTGAGCGACAGTGCTCAGCATGCTAGTGGGATCAGCATGGCTGAGTTCCCATTCAGACAAGGCCTCAGGATTTCACACAGATCACACAGATAATGTTCATTTCAGACCCAGGCAGCTCCTGGCACCCCAGAGGATTTCCAGTGACATCTGCACTCCAAAAAGCATCCTGTGTGTGGCATCTAATGGAAAGATCAGTTTCCTTGCACTCATTTGAAATCTTAGTGCATACCTGCACTTGCTGGAGGCCTGTACGCAGCCCCTCTCCCCACAAGGACACATGCCCTTATGCCTCCAACCCCAAGGCTTGCTTGTCCCCCAGCCTCACACTTGCTGCTTGGCAACTTACTTTGCTACCAGCCAGGCTCCATGCTTTTACTCCAAATACCTGTGATTGCCACCCCACATGGGCATAAGGGCATCTAGAGGGGGAAAGGACACCTGGCAGCTGCTGTCAAATTCAGAGCGGCATTAATAGCAGTAAAGAGCTGAACACACGTAATGTGAGCCAATGGTTACAACCTGTCCCTAGTCTCAGACAGCCTGGGTTCAAACCCCAGCTCTGAGCAGGGCATGGTGGCACACACCTGTGTGACACCAGCACTCGGGAGGCTGAGGACCTTGAGATTGAGGCCAGCCTGGGGTACAGAGTAAACTCTGTCACTTCCAGGAAGGAGGGAAACAGAGGGATCAGACAGACATAAGGGGCAATCAGAGCAAGGTCTCTGTGTCTTGGGAGCTCTGTGCTCCTGAGCACAGAGTTAACCTGGGGGGAGCTGAAGCTTATGTTCACTTGTGTTAGAGGAAGGTGACTGAAGAAGGCTTTACCCTGCGACAGTAACTACTCCTGTCAGAAGCCTCCAAGTTGTCTATGCCCTTTGGCCCTGGCTCCACACCTCATTCAGAAAGAGCTACCTACCTTCACTCTACTGAGCAAGCCCACACAGTCACACTGACAGGCGTGACAATGCTCAGGTGGCCTAGAAACGTCTGGTTGCCTGTCACAGAGGGCTCTGTGCTAGAGAAAGGAGACTCCATGCCATGTGATGAGAAGTGCCTGTGGCCGCACCTCGGCCTTCAGCTGCACCGATGAAGCCACTTGATTTTAGTTGTAAAGGATGAAGTCACATAGGTTATGCAGGAAACTCTTGTTAATTCAAAACTCAGGAGACAAGGCATTAATTCCAAAGTCAAAACAAGACTAAGAATGGGCTGGTTTCGGATATTTTTATTAACAGGGCATTTTTGTCAGCTGGGAAATAGCAAAGATTGTGAATTATGCACTGTTTGAATAAGCCATTAGTGGACCGGGAGGGGTTTCCCAGCTCTGCCACAGAACATAACAAATGACTTCAGGGCTTAGTGCCTGGATTTGCCTGGGTTGTTCTGGCCAGAGAAGGATAGACTGGGACTGAGCCAGTTTCTTGCTACCAAATGTTTTCCTTCAGCACCTCATGACTCTGAGGGGCTGGTTTAAGGCACTGACAAAGGGGACAGTGAAGGGGAAGGGAGCAGGTGGTTGACTAACTGCATGCCACTGAGGACTCCAGCTGGTGTCTAGATGGGAACCGAGATGCTGGGCATCACCCTACGTGCTCAGGAGGGGCCTTGCAACCCATATGTCTGGCCGCTGCTTGCCCCACAGACCCACCAGGCAGACCTGTGGGCTTCCCAGCTCCCTGAAATGATGCTTGCTGTCAGTCCCAAATGTCTTTTTTCTCCCTTCCTGACATGTTGGCAGTTGTTTTATTTTTATTTAATATTTTATTTATCCTTTTTATTTTATGTGTATTCGTGCATTTCTTGCATGTAGGTGAAGTACACCCATGTCATGCAGTGCCCACAGGGGACAGAGAAGCTGTCAGATCCCCTGAAACTGGGGACAGTTGTTAGCTGCTATGTGGGTGCTGGGATTCAAACCTGGGTCTTCTGCAAGAACAGTGTTCTTAAGCACTGAGCCGTCTCTCCAGCCCCAAGCATTGTTTTATTTTTGTGAGGTCCCAGTGATGAACTGGAAGTGATACAGTTTTCAGGCCTGCATCTCTTCCCTGGAAAGTGGATAAAGGCCCCTCGCTCCTCTTCTCTGTGTTCTCGGTGGTTCTCAGTGATGGAGCAAAGCACAGCTGACCATGGAGGGAAGGAATTTGCAGAAGGAAGGAGGTTGTTTGCTACTGCAGCCCTCAGTCCCAGCACGGCCAGTCTTGCTGTGGGCCAGGCACTGGAGGATGGAGGATGGACAAGGTACAGTCAGGGCCCACCCTGCCCTCAGGGGTGCACAGAACCTCCTGCCTGCAGATGTGGGAAATAGATTGTCATGATAAGAGCTACATCAGTACCCCGTGTGTGTTCTCCCCTACCTGTCCCCACCTCTAAGCAATCCCTCCTTTCCTCTAGCACGGGGAGATGGCTGTCTCAGCGTGGGGAGAGGAGGCAATCTTAGCAAGAGAGGCTTCTTTCCAAGTTCACCAGCTGTCCCTGAGGGAATAGTACCAACATCCTACATGTGGCTGTCATTTCCCAGCTCCCACCTTCCAAACCAAACCTCCGCATGTCCCAGAAGCCTCCTCAGAAAATATTTCAAGAGCCCTCTACTCCACTTACGCCCCTGGAAAAGGCTATGCGTATTTCTCCTTAGCCCAGAGCCCAGCTGGGACCAGCTCCACAAATGGGGAACAAAGCCCCAGTGACTTATCAGGCTGGGGAATGGGGGCTGGAGGACAGAGTTAGGAGAACCAAAGCAGTTAGTCAATTTCAGGCCTTCTCAAGGCTAAGCGAATTTAATAATCCATAGATCATGTTATACAAATTGCATTTCACAGTTTGAAAAAATCATCCCACACTGTGTGCAATCCTGGGTGGCTTATTTTACAAATAAATAACCATAGCCTAAACAGCTCTATTCCCTTAGCAATCACTCTTGGAGAGCAAACTGACTCTCTAGCTCCCATCTCACCCTCCGTCACGGACCACACGTTCAGTGCCAAAGATGCTTTATTTATAAAACTAATTACTATGCGAACAAAAGAAAAATGGATGCCATTTATTGAGTGCTAGCTATGTGGGAGGCCATGGGCAGTGTGTTCTCCATACATTGTGTACTTGTCACACACAGTATAAAGATGTGTCATGCCATTTTATAGATGGAGAAACTGAGTAGCAGAGGGGTCATGGGCTTAGGCAAGTTCATGTGACAAACAGCCATGTTCCAGAATCCACAAAACAAAACACCAATAAATAGCAGGTAGTCTCCCCAAGGAGAGCCATATACCAGGATCCTTGTACAAAGTAGATTTGGGATAGAGGAGAGAGCATCCAGTGTGTCCTGGCCCTAGGACCTTGCCATAGTCTTTGGGTGCCTCTTCTGAGGACAGGTATTATATTCTCATGCAGGCAATGAATCAGCCATGCCTGATGGGAGCACTGTAGTCACACCCAGGCATAAGGATTGCTTTATCAATTCTCACCACTGGTGGAGGGCAACAACTAACATAAAATCCAGGTGCCAGGGTGCTTGGCCAGCTTAGAGAAAGGAAGGCAGGGTAATCGCGATGGCTGTGTTCCAAACGGCTCATGCAAGTGAGGGTGGGAGGCGGAGACTGCTGTCCTTCATCTCGTGTCTCACTGCAAGAATCCAACAGCAGCTCATGGAGCATCAAGGATAAGAAAGGCAGAAGACACATATTCCTCCCAGATGTTTTTACAAATCAGCCCAATTCTCGGTCCAGAAAGACCCCTTCTTGTCTTCCTTTGATAGCAAGGGAAAGAGATGGTGGGGTGCATGCCCATGGGGCAAGCTCACATTCTAAGCTACTTCCCAGGGCCCTGAGAATTGACACTAATAAAGGCAGCAGCCAACAAACAGCTAGACTTCACCTCATCTTCCTCCACACCTCTAGAAGGTAGAAATTACTACCCTCGCTTGGCAGATCAGAAAGCCATGGTAAAATGCTTTAGTTCTGGTGTGTCAGGATGTCACCAGCCAGGATGTGGTGGAGCTGGGAGTTGAACATGCTCTATGAGATGCCAAAGCTCAGATTCTGAACTTATGCCCTATATACCCACTCACAAAGGTGGGGAGTGGGGATATATACCATGAGGCAGATTAGGATGGGAAGGCAGATGTCCCCTTTTCATAGGCCTTTTGGGTGGGGCTTGGTGTTATCCCAAATGGCAATGTGGATGGAGCTAAGCCCTTTTGTATTTGGAGAGGGGAGACTCGAGACTATCAGGCCGTCCTCTCTCACCTTGGCTGTGCGCTGTTCTCACTCTCCATCTACTCTCCTGGGAGAGAAGTTGGTTCATGGGTGCCTGGAGGTCTCTCACAGCTCTCAAGAGGCCCAGATGAGAAGGGCACACCCTCCATCAGGTCCAGGCTGTAGGAACATCTATTCTATTAGGTTTGCACACAGATCCAGGCCAGAGACACAATGGGCAAAGGGACACTGGCCCTTAGGAGGCCTGATTCTCTCTCCTTCCAGACTGTGGCTCCCATGTGCAAGGAGCTGTGAGTGGTTGTGCAGTTCAGCAGTCTGCAGTAATGACAACTCTAGTGGGCAGCCGGGCAGTGTCTGAGGCACAGTCATCATTGTTCTTGTCATCAAATCCCCTAAAGCACTCGCTCGCCAGCCTTTGCTATCACTTCGGCTAGAAGCAGCTCATTAAGAGGCAGAACACTCTCCACACATGCCCCAAACACCCTGCCCTGGAGAGCTGCCCACTGAAGCAGACAAACCCAGACTTGTGTCAACTTTCATTTAAACCACACAACCTCTGGCCCTGCTCTCTGGGCTGGCTAGGCCCTGGTCAGTGACAACAAACACACACCAGAAGACCTGGAGGGAAGAAAGGAAGGAGGCAAAATTAGCATTGCGATGACTCTTCCCTCCTCTTTCAAAAGCTGGAGGAAGCAGAGCCATAACTGTGATTCTACGGTGGGAGTGGGGTCTACACCAGGAGAACCGAGATCCCTGATCTTGCGTGTCACAAGGGCCTCTTCAGCCCGTTTACATTGTCTTCCTAAGGAGAGGGGAGGTGGATAATCAAGTTGTTATTTTCCTTGTATTCATTCCTGAAAATTTGACAGATGAGACTGAATAAGATGTGGAAGAAGTCTTAAAGATGCAATGTATGGTGAGGCACAGTGACCTGGGGCTCTATAGCAAAGACATTGTTACCACCCATGCCCAAGAGAGGTCTGGGGCAAACAGCTCAGTCCCAGCACTCCTCACCTGCAAAATGGGACAACGGGTCACCTACCTTGTGAACTGTTGGGAAGGTTGTATACTATAATTGCTTTGTTTAAAGAACCCAGAGGGTACTTAGCTCAGATGGCTGCCTTCTATCCTCCTCTCCCTTTTATTAAAAATAAAAAAACCCAAACTCTGGAGATCACCGAGGCTTGCTCAGTTCCCGGAGCTAGCTAGTCGTGAAGGGAGGTTAAGGCCCTGTCTGCTGACATGTCCTGCTCCTCCCTACTGCATCTAGAAGCTCTAAATCAGCCTCCGTGAGTGGGATGTGACTCTACCCAGTTGAGATTCTAACTATTACCTTCGACTTACTGTGAGACTCTGCACAGATTCCACCAAGAACCTCCTATTAGCTTTGTGGAGTGGGAGTCCTAGTCACTTCATGATGTTTGTGGTAGTGTAGGACGCTCCATGCTTGCTACCCATCTCTTCCCTCTTTAATGCTTTTCCCAGAAGGCCCAGCACAGGCTCAAGAAGGCATTCAAAAGATGAGTGATGGCCAATCTCAAAGTCAATGAACCTCCTGTTCACCCAGCACCTGATTCTCCATAGACAAGTGATGGTGGTGATGGTGTAGATGTTGGTGGTGATGGAGATGATGATGATGATGGTGGTGATGATGCAGAGGTTGGTGGTGATGGAGATAAAGGGGAAGGTGACAGTGACAGTGGACATGTTGGTCGTAGCAGTTGACTTTTATTAAAGTCTTACTTTGTACTGGGGACTGGTCTTATTCCTTATATAGCTTTCCTTATCTAGTTCTCATAATGCCCATATGACCCAATTTATAGCTCTAGTGATTTGGTATTGAGGCCATAGAACTCCTAATGTGGGATTGAGATTCACAACTGGAGTCCCCATGCTTAGACACTGGAAAAGCCTTATGAGGGCGTCTGAGAGAAGGTCCAACTCTGAGCAGCCGATGAGGAGAATGACAGTGATAGTAAATTGAGGCGACAGTAGCAGAGAGTCAACAGCGTCATCATTAAGGTTACTAGTCACTGTAACAGATGAATCCCAACTCCTGGAGGTCTTATGAACAATAAGGAACTCTTCACTGTGGAAGAGACACTGACCTTTGGAGGCCAGCTAGCCATCGCTGCTCCAGTTACACAAGCCGAAGAACAAAGGTCGGGATAAAGGTACATCTACTATGCTTATTCATCAGTTGCTGTGCTAAATATTGTCTATACATTATTTCTCACAGATCTAAAAGAGATCATGGTAGCTGTTTTATGGAGAAGAAGCTTTTTAGGGGATGTGAAAAATTTGCACATGCTCACACAACTAGTGAGTGGAAGATCCAGTCAAGCCAGAAGTCTTAGCCAGGACCCTCCAGAGCAGAGCTTGGGCAGGAATTACTATGCAGACACCACGGGAAGTGCGGGTGAGCAGTAAGGTCACTGAAGTGAGAGAAGGCGCAGAGGCTCACTGTGATGACCACAGTAGGCGACCCTGGTCCTTTGGCAGGTATGTTTGCGCAGCACCGTAGGAGAAAGAGTGGGATGCCCTGCTTCATCTCCTTTGACTTTCTTCCTTCCCACTGGACCAACTAACTGTACCTCTGTCTTATGGAAGTCAGCCTCCAGCAGGCCAGAACCAACACCTTACAGCATGGCATTTCATGCCTGATTCACGGTCCACTCAGAGCATCTGGTAAGGATGCTACTGTAGGGGAAAACATGCTAGGACACAGGCCCAGAGCCTTCAGCAAGTAGAAGGTGGCACATGTAAATCAATGCCTGAGTTCATGCCTTCTTCCCAAACCTCCTGTTTTCCATTGCCTTACTTGGCTCTGGTCTCACTTTAGACCTGAACAAGGGTGGTTTAGAGAATTTGCCGGACAGATGTGGAATCCTTCTGCAGCAGGAAGGCATGTCTGCAAAGGACTGTCCTTTCTCCTCAAAATAGGAGCAGATGAATCTAAACTCTAAGAGCACAAGACAATTCAGTTCTTTTAAAATTATTATTTATTGATTTATTTTATGTGTATGAGTGGTTTGCCCATATGTATGTAAGTACATCATGAGCATGTAACATCCATGGAGGTCAGAAGAGGGCATTGGATTCCCTGGAATTGGGTTATAGATGGCTGTTAGCCATCATGTGGGTGCTGGAAACTGAACCCAGGTCCTCTGCAAGAACCGCTAGTGCTCTCAACTGCTGAACCATCGCTCTAGCCTCCAAGACAATTCATGTCTGTGGCTTCCTTATCAGAGGAATGAGACACGGGTGAGGTGAAGCTGAGAGGGTGGATGGCATTTTTCATATTGTCCATTGTCACGTCCATGTAAAGACTGTGACTTTGGGCCTGGCAGCGAGAGGAAGACTGATCAAAGATCACAGCCACTTAGTCTGTGACGCCATCTCCCAACATCCCTGAAGCTCTCTGCAGAGAACCCCTGCCTCGGCCCCTCATTCTGGCCAGCACACCAACACTTAGACTTTGAGCAGCAGCGGACCAAGATTGCCTCTTCACATCCAAGGCTCGCCCGCCCCTCCTTTCCAGCCATTGCCACCCCCCAACTTCTCGGGGAAAGTCCTGCTGTGTATCCATTCATCTTTGGTTCTGAGTAACTCCAAACCAGATGATGTAGTTATCTTTGTTATCAGTTGGCCTAATCCCCAGAAGGCAGCGGCCTTTCCAAGCTGCCCACAGAAACCAGATAGGAGCCAGGAGCCTGCATGAAAGGCTCTGTCAAGGAGCAGGAGAGAAAGGACCGGAGCCCGGCCTCCCCACCGGCCTCCCCACCAGCTAGCCCTCTCCTCAATCCATTAGCATTCCTGAGAGGGCCCTGGGGAGACCAGGACGGGAAAGCACAGATGCCTGGGCCGTACTGTCCCCTCTGGGTGCCCCTTTGCCCTCAGAGTTCACTGTTTCAGCCATGACAGCTCTGTTTCTGAAACTAGAGACCCCCTGAGAACTCGAAGCAGCAGCCCAGTGGGTAGTTCCCAAGTGGCCCTGCTTCCCCTCCAAGCCATTAGACCAGGGACTGAGATGACAGTCATCAGGGCAGCCACAATTAGGCCAGCACATCACTATCTCTGCAAATGGCAGGAACAGTGTAATTTAACAGCTCATTATTAATGGGGAAAATGAGATAAGGACTAGCTGCATGTCCAAAGGGGAGCTCCCAGACCAAACTGAGTGTGTGCTAACGCTTACTTTCCAGCCAAGAGCTGACACCGGGTGATTCCACTCCTGCCCCACTGTGCACCCCAGCCCCCACTAGAAAATGGGCTCTGCTAGGTTATCTGCTGACCCATGTCCTTGTCCAGAAAACACCAGCACAAGAGAAGCACTGTGTCTGTTGTTTTACAAAACTGGTTGAACAGATAACAAGGCCTGTTTTTAGTTCCCACCTTAATGGAGGACGAAGGAGTGGGCCACTTCAGAAAGACTAGGAAGAAATAACACGGTAGGCAAGCTTCTGCCCTCTGGTCATTAGACCTGCTTCCTGTTGATACGGCTGCTTATACATAGGACATCAACAGCCTGCTGGAGGGTGTGTGTGTGTGTGTGTGTGTGTGTGTGTGTGTCTGCTGGAGGGTGTGAGGGTGTGTCTGTGTGTGGGCCTGCTGGAGGGTGTGAGGGTGTGTGTGTGGGGGGGCTGCTGGAGGGTGTGAGGGTGCATGTATGTGTGTGTGTGTGCCTGCTGGAGGGTGTAAGGGTGTATGTGTGTGGGGGGGGCCTGGTGGGGGGGGTGCGGGGGGGGGGGGGTGTGTGGGGGGGGGGGGGGTTATTGGTGGGGGGGGGTAGACTAGTAGGAAAGTTTCTCATCTTTGCTTTTCATCATTGTGTCACAATATATTAATTCTGCTTTTTAAAATTCCCTTTATGATGTGTTGGATATTGTTCATTATTAATTATCTTTATTTTCATTGAAAGAAATCATGCCATCATT
>NW_008328488.1:1122672-1126657 GCF_000622305.1 Nannospalax galili
CTGCTGGAGGGTGTGCGTGTGTGTGTGTGTGTGTGTGTGTGTGTGTATCTCTGCTGGAGGGTATAAGGGTGTATGTGTGTGTGTGGGTCTGCTGGAGGATGTGAGGGTGTGTGTGTGTGTGTGTGTGCATGCGTGTGTGTGTCCCTGCTGGAGGGTGTAAGGGTGTATGTGTGTGTGTGGGGGGCTGCTGGAGGGTGTGAGGGTGTGTGTGTGTGTGTGTGTGGCTGCTGGAGGGTGTGCGTGTGTGTGTGTGTGTGTGTGTGTGTGTCTCTGCTGGAGGGTATAAGGGTGTATGTGTGTGTGTGGGCCTGCTGGAGGATGTGAGGGTGTGTGTGTGTGTGTGTGTGTGTGTGTGTGTGTGTGTTCCTTTGTCATATCTTGTTCCTCTCCCAAGACTCTCTTCACAGCAGCCAGACCGATTTGATCACATCTCTCCCGGATCTAAAATCATTTCAGTGGCTCCCAGTATCTTGGACTGGATGGCGATCAACATCTCCGAAGTGGTGGAGAGACTGCAGGAGCTCTGCCTCCCTCCAGCCCTCTCAGTTAATCCCTGTGGCCCAGCTGTGCTGGTCTCTGTCTTGTCCTTGAAGACACTGTGACCATCCCCATCTCAGAACCCTTGTGGCTGCCCCTCCCTCTGAATGTCTGCCTGGAACATTCTTCTCACTTCCTTTTACCCCTCAGCATCTACTTCAAACACGCATTTCCCAAGAAAGCCTTCCTGGGTCCCTTTATGTTCCCCGACATCACCTCACACATCTTTGTATTGCTTCATGCCGTCATTGTTAACTATGACACTTAATTATTCGTGTGACTCATTTAGTGCCTGTCGTTTACATTATGCTCTAAACTCTGTGACAGCAAGGTCAAATTGCATCTTTCCTGTACTGACTTCTAGAACAATCTGTCAGAGGATTCACTTGCTTTGTGATGAGACAGAGATGCTTAAAGATAGATCTGTAATACAGACTAAAGAAAATAGCTTGAATGGCCAACGAGTGGAGAGGCTGAGGCCAATTCTCTCCACTCACGCAATCACCAGGCATTCACTGGCTGCCTGCTTCTTGCCAGGAGCCTAAGGGCTGGGCACTAGGGATGCAGCCCTTAGCAAGACAGGCATGACTTTCTTTTTGTGCTCTGCTCCTCTCTCCCCTCCTGCCAAACTTGACTGCCCTCCTGGGGCTGTCTCCTGATTGGATCTTGAGGCCCAAGGTCATAACCTGCTTATTGTGTATAAGGTATCCAGCAGTTGGTACCCCAGCATTTCTGGGGCCAAATAAATGTCTTAACACAAGAACAAGTGACTAAAGGACTGTCTGGACAATCAGCCAGGCCACGACCCAGCCCTCTTTTCCCCTTTCTATGCTCCCACTGACCCCCACTTTTTGTCCCAACTGCCCGGCCCTCAGAATCTTGCGTAGTACCAGGTGTGCTTACCCAGGTGGTCCCTCCATGAATCTCCCCTTTGCCCAACTCTGGCTCACCCTGAAGTTGTGGCTTAAGTGTCCTTTCCTCCAAAATACCTTCTCTGTCCCAAGCATCTTTCTCCCAAGTCCCTAGACCCAGGTCAGACCTGGGATCCCACCACAGCCTCTGTAACTCCCAGTACGCCTCCTGCTAAATCTTCCCTTCCCCACTAGACAGCAGCTTCGTGGGCACCAGACCCTTGCCTAATACATAACACATTTTGAATGACTTTTTCTAATAAACGATTGAACAAATATTGGAGGGGCAATTGCATATATGTAAAGAATGCTTTTACTTCTCAGTCCTTCAATTATGTACCTTCAAACACACGGGCATTTTGCTGAAAACCTGAGCAAAGAGGTAAATTACTTTTTTAAAAAAATCACATTTGAAATTAATTTGTAAACGAATTTGCATGCTGTCCTTGGCTCTACCTGCAGCCCTGGGTAATGAGGACTGATGTTCAGAATGAACGGAAGATTAAATCATGCTCACCACATGTAAAGGAAATGGATCCTGACATTTTCTAAGGACTTTTAACGAGGGTTGGAACAAAGGAGGGTTTGTAATTAACCTTAGTTACCTAGAAAACTGCATCCATCACAGCACCTATTCATTAATACAAAGACAGTTCCTGATCATGTGGGTCTGTGAATGACCACATCGAGTGCCATGGTAGGCCTTGTATTAGTTACTTTTCTGTTGCTCTGATAAAACACCACAACCAAGACAACTTAGAGAAGGAAGAGTTTATTGGGCTTATAATTCTAGAGATCTCTAGACCATCACAGCGGGGAAGGCATGGTGGCAGGAGACAGCCCAAGCAGAAAGCTGAGTACTCACATCTGTAAGCACACACAGGAAGCAGAGAGATGGCAAATTGGAAGTGGAGGAGGTTATGCACTCTCAAAGTCCGCCCCTGTAGACATGCTTCCTGTTGCAAGTCCACACCCCCTAAAGGTTATGCCCTCCCCAGACAGCGCCACCAATTGACCAAGAGTCCGAATTCTTGACCCTATGGAGGATACGTCTCATTCATACCACCTCGGGCTGTTACATAGGTTATCCTGTCCAGCCCACACGGCCCATCTGTAAGCACAGGGCCATTACTCACACTCTTAAAACTCAGGTGTTTTAATAAGAAGTCATATTATTTGGTCTGTGTTCTGGCCTCCTGGCGCAGCCCTGCTGAAGCTCTTGGGGTTTCCTGAGTGACAGGGATGAGAGGAATATGTTCTGGGGCTGGCAGCAAGCCACTTCAGTCCTAGCTTCCACTAAGGAGGACACATCTGGGGGGGGTGCTCCTGAATGGCACCAGGACAGGGGCTATTTAATTACAGAACTGGAACCCCTGACCTCCAAGGAGGGGAGAAGCCTTGAAGAGTGAATCAATGGACTAATGGCTGATTATTTAGCCAACCATGCTCAGGCAATGAAGCCCCTACAAGACATCCCTAAACTATGGAGTTTGGAGAGGTTACAGGTCGGTGACAGGCTAGCGGCATTTCTAATTCTAAGGTTGAAGGTCCTATACCTGGATCTTTCTAGACCTTGCCCTGAGTACCTTGTGCCTGGCCAGGCATCTGAATCCTTTGCTATAAACCAGTAAAGGCAAGGAAAATTCCTTCCCAGGTTCTTCGAGCCATTAGCAGGGCATATTATCGAGCTCAAGGAAGTGGTCATGGGAGCTGCTAATTTATAGCCAGTTGGTCAGTGACACTAATTCCAGGCAGTTAGTGTCAGAATTGAATCAAATCACTAGATACCCAGTTTGTGTCTGGAGAGCTGGAGAATTGATTTTTGGTGTGGAGACCCCACATATTTGGTGTCAGAAGTGCTTGAATAAAATCAGATCACGGTGGCTGGGAAAATAGAGTCAGGGCAGCTTCTCCAGGCTGGCGTCATATGCTGATAAGGGCCAGAGGCAGGATCTGAGTGAGTCAGAACTGAGGCTTCATACACACAGTGGCTGGTAATTCTGGGGAGGGTATTCAGTGATGCATCTATTGAAACAGTGTTGAGGGTCTGAGCAGACAACAAAACACAGTTCAGAGCCTGACCCCACTACTAACTTGTCCCAGACACTCTACTTCTGGAAGTCTCTGTTGTCCTCATCTGTAAACTGGAGGAAAAAAAAGGGGGGGGCACTATGGGGCTGGAGAGATGGCTCAGTGGTTAAGAGCACTAGCTGTCCTCACAGAGGGTCCAGATTCAGTTCCCAGCATCCACATGGCAGCTAACAATCATTCATAACTCCAGTTCTAGGGGATCCAATGCCCTCTTCTGGCCTCCACAAGCATTAATGATATGGGTGCATTTACATACGTGCAGATAAAACATTCATTCACATTAAAAAATTCAAATAAATACAAAAATTTAAAAATATGTAATTATTTTTATTTTATGTGTATGAATGTACTGCCTGCATGTGTGTAAGTGCACCAGTGTCATGCAATGCCTGTAGAGGTCAGAAGAGGGTGTCAGATCCCCTGGAACTGGAGTTAGGACAGTTGTT
>NW_008328488.1:1126697-1136220 GCF_000622305.1 Nannospalax galili
AATTGAACCCAGGTCCTCTGCAAGAGCAGCCAGTGCTCTTAACCACCGAGTCATCTCACCCAGCCCCATAAATAAATTTTTTTAAAAAAGGTACCTATCTCACAGGGTTGTTGTCAGCATCTGATGTAATACATGGAGGGTGTGGTGATAAGACCACAGCAACATGTCACCTAATCCCAAGAACCATAAACTGTGCAGCTTTTTTTGACCAAAGGCCACAAATGGCATAAATGCAGAGTGTGGGCCCATGGACAGGACTCCTATATTAAAGCTCACCCACCCAAGGCTCAGGGAGCATTGAGGAAGAGGGGGGGGAAAGACTGTAAGAGCCAGGGAGGTACATGACCATAAGGAAATGGTCCTACAGGTGCCTGGGACTCTTCTCATACAAACGTACAGCAATGGTGTCAGCATGCACAAGACCCACGCAAAGCTGGGCAGACAAAAACCCAGCACAGAACTGTGGAAATGAACAGCAAGTCAATCTTAGTCAAAGAATTATTGGCAGCTGATTACTGCTGGGTGAAGAGCTGATCTTCTTGAAGAGAGAAACTCTAGATAGGCTGATTAAACCGCGATGGATGAACTTGTACTGAGGGACATCTCAGGACACTAACTTTACATAATAAGCCTTAATACAAATGACAGAATGTGTGAACTCCAGTGGGGGGGGGCAGGGGGGGATGGGAGGTGCCAAAGGGGAAGGGAAAGGGGTGTAAAGATGGTTTTATCTATGAAATACACAAAAATTCAATAAAATTTTAATTAAAAATAAAAAATGAAAGTATGAGAGATGGTATTTGATGGAGAAGTTGGACATTTTTGCTGTTTGAAGGCTCATTCAAGGAAAGACAAAGTGTTGGATCCCACCCCTGATCTAATTTGATTTGGCAGACAGTAAAATGCCTTGGGACTGGTTAAAACAGTACTTAAGTCCTAAAGGAGATCAAGAAATGGGCATAACCCCAGGTTAACCACCAAGGTACATCTGTTCTTGGTAACTTCAGGGGGAGCACAGCTGCTTGCTGACCCCAGGCCCCCACACTTCCATTGGGGAACCTCGCCCTCTGGTTACAAAGGCTGTCTGCAAAGCTCCTCACTTCCCTTCTTTCCAAACTCTTGATTCGTCTTTTCCTAGTCATCGACAATATATTGCTAACCATTCTGACATTAATGTGCTCTGAACAGGGCTTCAATTATTCATCACCAGGTTGCAGAGAAATGACCCCTCAGTGGCATTCTCTCCCAAGAACCAAGGGGCCCACGTCACCCACAGCATTCGAGCATGGACCATGTGGCAGATCCGCTCCAGGTTCATTAGACCTGTAGAAGCCATCTCTTGAGACACAGAAAGTCCCACCTTCTGTTTCCTAGGACACAGACTGACAATGCTCATTGACTTCCATGGCATCCTTTCATGTCTGGCTCAGCCTCCAGGCCCTCATCATCCCAGGGAAGCCTTGAGAAGTTTGTACAAATGGAGCACGGGCAACATGACCGGCATCACTTCTAAGCCTGGCATCCGACCCCCGCATCATACCACAGGCTCTCGTGCTTCCTTGCCAGATGCTAAAGACCCAGTAAAGGACTCTAAGGCTTTATGTCATGCATTTGACAGGATGGCTGTGAGTTGAGAAAAGGCTGGATCCTTAAATGCTCAGATGGAGCCAAGCCCCTGCTGATCCACTGCAAAGAATCAGCAATAAATCTGTCTTTATCATGTTAATCATTGGAAGTTGTGAGGCTCATTTCTTACAGCAGATTATCTATGGTTACTGACTATAATGAGTATGTCTGTCTTTTGATACTTTTTTCTAATACTGGTTTATTTGTGCATGTAATACTTTAAATTTCTCAATTGTACTGAGATTTATTAAAGAGTAACATTCTGCCTCTAAGTCAGGGGAACTGTAATTTTCCAGTGGTGGTCACAGCTACAAGGAACTCATCTAAAGGCTCCATCTAGATTCAGGGGTCTAGTCAGGCAATCTCCGTGGAGCACACATTCTTCAAGTAAGCCTGTTGTTGCCAAATGCTTGGTCCACTCCACCACCTTTCAGGTGAGCAGATGGGAGTTTTGATACAAATTGTGCTGGCATTCGCTGCTCTGAAAATAGATTTCTTTTTACCTGCTTTTAGATTTGATTTCAGAAAGCAACAGTCAACAAGTCCCATTTCCTCCTTTAGGAAGGTCAGCTGCAGGACCAGACTTCCATTTCCTATTAAAAGGTACAAGCGCAGAACTCTCGGTCTAGCCTGGGGAAGGGGGTGCGGAGAGTCATTACTGGTGACACAGCAATTGCACAGATCACTTCCACAGCATTTTAGATGGAGCATCCGGCTTGTGCTTGCTTGCTTTTTTTGATGAGGGGCTCACCCCTTGGTGAAGAAACACATTCTAGGGATGAGCATGGCCAATCCAAAAGCTGAAACTGACCTCCACAAAGATCCTGTTCTTCAGCCCCTGTGTGCTCTATAAAGGCAAATCACAACTCTCTACATAGCAACACTTCCAGCCACCATGCAAAGGCAGAATCGGAGGCCCAGTTCTTTCTTTTCCATATCTCTAGCCAAAATCCTCTTTTTGTCATGAGGCATAACCCCCAGGACACTTTTTTGGAATATTCTCTAGCTTGTTACTATCCAGCAGGAAGCTAAAGTATCAGAGGCAGGCCATCTGTGAGAAACAGAGGGAGGAACGAGTCAATGTCCTGTGTCATCGAGACACTGTAGGCCCTGGGACCGAAGGGTGGCCTCAGGACAGCAATGGCTTTCTGCAGCTCTGGTGAGGCTTGTGGGGAAATCTCTACTAGATCTCGGGCCTCTACAAAACCCTGGAGTAGGTTAGTATCAGGGCATGCTTGGAAAACCACAAGGTGATTCAGGATCTGAGGAAGAACTTCTAACTGGGGGCGGGCGTTGCCCCTCAGAGGCCCCAGTGTTGTCTTGTTTCAGCTCCAGTGCTCCTGACATCATCCATCCCCTCGTCCTCCATCCATCCCCTCTTCTTAGCAGATGTTTGCTCCTGGCTTACCTTTCTCCTTAACTCGGATGCCCCTTGGCCTCTTGTGAGAGTCTCATTTGTGGTCTTTCACCCAGATATTCCCCATGATTTAAATTAGAAAATTTTACATGGTGAGAACCTGCTATTTTCACTTAATCACCAACACTACCAGACCATGAAATAATTTGGCAACAATTGCTTTAGCAGCTGCTGGCTAGCCAACAGCTTCCTTCAAAGCACATCTCCTGACCAGTCCACAGTGATGAGGGAATGGCCACAGGACAGGAGCCCTGGCTCCCTCCGAAGGAACTTTTGATTGTTAGCAGGACAGACTTGGCATGGCCTGCTCTACAGGCCTGACCACCATCAGTCACAGATCCAGACTTCTAAGCTGTGACAGTCATGTCACACTGTAAGTCCCTCTGTTATGGAAAATCCCCAAAGTTGTGCTTTCTTCTATCTACTGCTGACCAGCATTCTACACCTGCAACAGCTTGTCCAACCCTTGTCTCCTGCAACTCTTCCTGGCAGACTGTGAAATGTCCTGATCCTACAGGTCTCTTCTGACCCTAGTCTATCTTCTGATACTAGGCATGCTCCCTTTATTTCTGTTTCATAATCCCAAAGGTTCCTCAGAACCCTATCAGAACCAGAAGGACAGGAAACCAAACCAAGGAAGTGGGAGTCAGCATCCAGACCTAGACACAGACCAGAAAAATGACAAAAACTGTTTTAACGCAATAGAATCCCAGGTAAGAGTTTCTTGGCATGGTAGCTCCTGAGACAAAAATGAAATTAGAGAACTGTGGAGATGGGCCTCTTTCTGGTTCCCGCGCTCAGTGGTTGGGCTCATTTTCCAGTATGTGGAGATCTTACACAGTCCCTCAGGCCTCCTCCTAGGCAGGCTGAGTTGGGCACCTCCATCTCCCTGTCACTGTTCCAACAGTCATTAAATGTGGCATGGAGCTGGAAAATGACTGCTGACCTGCCTACTCAGGAAGCGACAGCCTGCTGGGTCGTTTCCCACCTCGGGCTTCAGCCAGTCCTGTGCAGTATGGCTCCAGGGAGGAGCTGGTTAGCCCCAACATGGCCAGACCCTGCTGAGGGGTGGCTGTGAGCACTGACTGCTGGCAGATTCCAGGCAGGAGGTGAGATGCCCCAGCATGTCCAAGCTGCTTTTAATAAAACTCAATCAAGCAAATATGCCTTGTAAAACTTTAACAGGCCATGAAGGGGCCCTTTCCTGTCCTGTTTGAATGCTGGCTAAAGCCTCAGCTCAAGCTGATGGGTAGCAAACAATCCGTGTTCTAGAGAGCTGCTTGACATAGCCAGGCAAGCCCAGCAGCATGTTCTGGAAGGTAGCCAAGCTCATCCTCAGACTCCATCAGAGAAGGCTGTAGTTTCTGAGGAGAATCTTCTAAGGACATTTGTAGAGAAATAGAGAGAGAGGTAGGCTTTCACCCCATTGGGGTAGGTCTCGCCCCATTGCTCATCAGCCCGAGGACATGCTGGGGAAGCCACATGTGGAAAACTGGAAAGCCAGGCAGAAGAGGAGCTGGTGTTTCACTCCTTTGCCAATTTGTGATGAGTTCCAGAAACTTATAAAAACAACCCCTGGTGCCAATGGAGCAGACCAAATGAAAAATGTCTCCAGGAGTTGTGAGCATGTGTAAATAAACATAACTGCCCATACCTGCGGTGGTGTGGTGGGGAGATGGGGCCAGAGCCCAGCTAGCTGCAGGACTAGGAGACACCAAACCCCTGGATCAGGAATGCAGGCAAAGGTTACTGGGCTTGAACTATCTATCTTCAAAGGATTTAGCCTAAGGAGCCTGTGGGGGAGGGGACTGGAAAGGTTATCTGGTGTGTGTGTGGGGAGGGGGGGCAGTTGTCTAGCAGATCAGAAGACCTCAAAGAACACACCAGGGACTCCGTGGAGGAGACAACCTTGGAATACTGCCCTGATAAAGGTAATATGAAGAGACTCAGCTGTGTGCAGAGGCCTCCTTTACCTTCTCCCGGACAGCCCCAAGGAGCCGGAACAAGGGGCTCATGGGAAAAGACCAATAGGAGGCTGAAGAGTGAAAGGGACTCTCTTTCCCAGGGTGCCCTGCCTGAGCTCCCACCAGGTGTCCTGTGCTTGGGAGGAACAAGCTATAAGGTGAATGTGAAATTCAAGTTTCAGTTCAGATGGGCTGACTCTTCGAGATGAGGCTGCTGCTGCTGCCGTCTGGTGTCTGGAAGGAACTGGAACTTGTGTATGTCGCCATGTGACAGGGGAGAGTTAGGAAAGGGCAGTGTGTGTTTTCATGACAAACCACTTAAGAACTTGATCACACTGGCTTAGAATCCAATCTTCTCAAACCTTAGACCCCTCCTGTGTTAAATGGAGAGTGTAATTCCTACCCCCTGGAGGAGTTTTGAGACGTGAAATGAAAACATGGTGTCAGTGTGTGAAATGTTTGGAGCGTGGCTGTGGCCAGTTATGGGTGTTCCTTCTGCTTCTGTGAGCCACCACAAAGCAAGGCATATTCCTGTAACCTCCGAGCCAAGAGACTTCTAGAACGGCAGCGCTGAAGAGACTGGAGGGCCCTGACCCAGCATCCTCACACTACACCGATGAAACCAAGGTTCAGAAGCACGAGTCCAGCAGGCTGCATTAACAGCCAGGCCACAACTGGGGTCCAGATCTTCTGGCCCCCATCTGTAGGCACAGGCTTTATTGCTGAAGGGTTGGCTGAAGAGTGACCAGGGGCAGTTAAACACAGAGCGGGTCCCATTGGTGGTGACAGGAACTTCCAGGTGAAGAAATGCATCATATCCATTTTCACTCACCCAATACCAGCCCCATGCTGGGAGGTTGGAGTGGAGCAGGAGATGGGCCTGGAAATCCCCTATCTGTACATAAACAGCTTCTAACCCAGGTAGGGGACCAGAGAAATGAATGTACCTGGAAAGCATGTACCTGGAATGAAGCCTAGAAAGGCTTCAACAGAGGCCTAGCAAGAGATGGAAAAAGATAGAGGTGCATTCCAGACCTTTCTCTTTCCCCTCATCCTAGGTGGCTTGTCCCCTTTAGGAATACCAGCTGTGAGTTCTCTAGTCTGAAGTCAGGCTAGCAGGAAGTCCTCTTTAACCTGTTGGTGCCTCCAAGTACCTCACAGTTCTCTGCTCCTGCCAAGCTTCTGAGGTGAGATGAAGAAAGGATTGTGTGGGAAGAGGTCACTGTGACTCGTTTGTTTCCATTTCTCTGTTCCCGGTACACGTCCATAGTCCCGCCCAGCAGTTCCTCTAGTCCCACTCTGCTTATCATTTTTTTAAAAGATTTATTTTATTTTTTGCAGATGGGTAACTGATTTTTAATTTGTGTAATAACTCATTTCTTTTATAAATATTTTATTTATTATCTTTATTTTATGTGTATGAGTGTATTGCCTGCATGTATATAAGTGCACCTATGCTGTGCAATACCCACAGACGTCAGAAGAAGGCGTCAGATCCCCAGGAACTGGAGTTATAGATGGTTGTCAGCTGCTATGTGGGTGCCAGGAATCAAACCCAGGTCCTCTGTAAGAGCAGCCAGTGCTCTTAACCGCTGAGCCATCTTTCCAGCCCCATAAGTCATTTCTAAGCCAGAAAGGATAAGCATCAATACTCAAAAGATTTCTATTCACAGTGATGTTATTTATCTACAATAAACTCAATAGCTTAATAAGCCACTGTTTACATCTCACACAACTTTGTTCTTTTCTTTTGCCAATTCAACTGTAAATCAAACTAACTCTATGTTATGTATGTATGTAGTGATGAAAGTCAAGTGAAGATTGAATGAACGTGGCAGTGGATCCCTAACAGACTTCTTTGCTGGTAGAACATTTGAAAATATGCAGTTTCTCAAGTTCCAATCACTACAAGCTTACCTGGCATAGTGACTAGCAACGCCCAATGAACTGTGATTTCCAAAACTGTCAGAACTGGCTGTGGCAAGGTGGGGCCAGGGATTTCTTGTTGGAGAGTCTGTAAAAGTGACTTCCAGTGGAGACTGGTAAATGACTGCCCTCTTAGTGTGCAGGCAAAAACACATGAGTAATATATTTTGAGTTTAGACAAAAAACAAGAAAGAAAATGAAAAAGAAGAGCCAAGGGTTGCAACCAGTCATGAGAATTCTGTCTCTATGGTATTTTATTATCAGGGTCAACAAGCTAAAACTAGTTAGGTTGGTATTATCTAATGCTTCTGTCTCCCTGATATGCTACATGGGTTTTTAAAAATTATTGAGTATTTGTGATTTTCATGCAATATATTTTGATATTTAAATCCCCTCCCCATATGAACCTCTCCTTACTGTGTCCAATTTCATGTACTTTAGTACTTCCGGGTAGGTCCATACATACACTGGAGCCTGGCTAATCTACCAAGAGTCACATCCTTGACATAGTCTGTCCTCCTCCCAGTGGCCACTGGTTGCCAACAGTTCCTCAGGTAGGGGTGGGTTTTCTTACCCACGTCCTCATGTCTATGCTGGAATTTTGTCTGGTTTAGGCTTACACTGGACTTGTGTATGCGGCCACCATTGCTGTGAGTTCATAAGAGTAAGTGACTGGCTGTCAACTGTTTCCTTGTGGTCATCCACCATCTCTGGCTCTTAAAATCCTTCTGCCCCCATCTTCTGCAATGGTCCCTGGTCTTAGGAGGCAGGAGTTTGATTTGATACTGGTATTCTGTTTAGGGATGAGCGCCCTGAAGCCTCTTGTTCTCTGCACATTGGCCAGTTGTGGGTCTCTGTGTTAATCACCATCTGCTGCGTAAGGAAGCTTCTCTAGTGAGAGCTGAGGGACCTACTCATCCTACCAAGTCTGGAGGGTCACACAGATCCAGGGCAGGAGAGGATCCCCATGACCCGATGAAACCTGAGTGCTGAGATCTATTTTATTTTTCATTATGTGTGCTTTTGTGTGCAGGTGCCTGCTGATGTCAGAGAAAGGCACCAGATATGAGGGAGCTGGGGTCACAGGCAGTTGTGAGCCACCAATTGGGTGCTGGGAACTGAATTGGGTTCCTCTGAGAGTGCTGTATGCACTCTTAACCACTGACCATCTCTCCAGCCCATCTACTTATACATTTTAACAATTGAAAGACAGACAAGGTGCCAGAAAGAAAGAAGTCTGCTAAGCCTCAGGATGTCCTTAAGAGGGAAAAAATTGAGCTCAAAGTTTAGTTCCTACCTCAAGGTGTTGAACTTTACATTCAAGTCCCACCATTGACACCAACTACATTTCTTAACTCAGTACAACTAGGGACAAGCTCAGGCCAATTAAATGTAGCCAAAAATGAGTCAAAGAGGCAATTCCTAGTGACGGGCAATCAGGTCAGCCCCATCTGCACCTGACAAAGCTCCCAAGGTGCGCTCTCAAGGTTCTGAGGCTGGCAGCCAGGCAGCCTCCTTCCAGCAAAGGTGAGAGAGGGCAGAGTCTAGACCACAATGGGGAAGGTACAAGTGTGCCTCTGTGTGTGTGTGTGTGTGTGTGTGTGTGTGTGCATTCCTGTGTGTGCCTGTGTGTGTGTGACTGTGTGTGTGCCTGTGTGTGTGTCTGGGGGGGTGTGTCTGGGTGTGTATGTGTTTGACTATGTGTGCTCTGTGTGTGTGAGTGCCTTTGTGTATCTGTGTGCCTGTGTGTGTCTGTGTGTGTGCCTGTGTGTGTCTGTGTGTCTGTGTGTGTGCCTGTGTGTGTCTCTGTGTGTGTCTGTGTGTGTCTGTATGTGTGTGTATGTGTCTGTGTGTGTGTCTGTGTGTGTATGTGTCTGTGTGTGTCTGTGTGTGTGTCTGTGTGTGTGCCTGTATGTGTGTGTGTTGTGTGTGTCTGTGTGTGTCTGTGTGTCTGTGTGTGTGCCTGTATGTGTGTGTGTGTGTGTGTGTGTGTCTGTGTGTGTGTGCCTGTGTGTGTGCCTGTGTGTGTCTGTATTTGTGTCTATATATACCTGTGTCTCTGTGTGTACCTGTGTGTATGTGTGTGTGCCTGTGGTATGTCTGTGTGTGTGCCTGTGTGTGTGTGTGTGTGTGTGTAGCTCTATTTTATTTGAAATAGTCACCAATATTAAAGATTTTAGCAACAACAAAAACTAACTTCTGGGGCCTAGGGATGTGGTAGAGGACTTACCTGGTGTGTAGAGACCCTGGGTTTGCTCCTGTGCATCACATAAAGCAGGTGTGGTGGCATAGGCAGACAGAAGCAGGAAGATCAGAAGTTCAAGGTCATCCTCAGCTACATAGTGAGTTTGAGGCTGGCCTGGGCTAAGTGACACCCTGACTCAAAATAAAAGAAAACCTCAGCGTTTTCATCAAAACGGATGAGCTCAAAGATGTGATAAAGAAAAGATTATATTAGAAGTCATCAAAGAACTATTTTATATCCTCAGAGTAAAGAAGGATTTTCTAATTTAGGCCCAGGATTCAGGAATTTTAAGGAAATGGTTAATAAATTTGGCTATTCGAAAAGAAAAAAAAAAAAAAAAAAAAC
>NW_008328488.1:1137599-1153726 GCF_000622305.1 Nannospalax galili
GAAATGGTTAAAAAATTTGGCTATTCGAAAAAAAAAAAAAAAAAAAAACACCCAACATAGAAAAGACAAAGAAAAGCTTAGAGGAAACTGCAAGTTCTATTAGGAAGAGATAATCTCCCTAATATACCAAGAGTTTAGAAAATCAATAAGTAAATGAACAGGAAGCCAGTGAGAAATAAGCCAGTGACATGAACTGACGGACTCCAGACTAGGAAGTAGAAGTGACTCTTAAGAACAGAAGGATGCTCAGCTTCCCTCAAAGTTTAAAAACAAACCACTAGAGGAAACTGCAAGTTCTATTAGGAAGAGATAATCTCCCTAATATACCAAGAGTTTAGAAAATCAATAAGTAAATGAACAGGAAGCCAGTGAGAAATAAGCCAGTGACATGAACTGACGGACTCCAGACTAGGAAGTAGAAGTGACTCTTAAGAACAGAAGGATGCTCAGCTTCCCTCAAAGTTTAAAAACAAACCACTAAACTGCGTTAAGACGCCACTGCCACACTGGCAGAGAGAACACACAAAGCCTGGACTAGATGCTGCTCGAATGTCTGTGGGGGATTCAATCCCTTCCCCAGGAATTCAAAGCACAGCTCTCCCTGTCACAGATCAGAAACCGTCAGACTTTATTCACTTCTCAAAGGCTGGATTCCTCTGGGGTGAACACCTGGATTCTGGAAAACAGGAAACTGTCCGATTCTCACTTGCATCCAACCTGAGCACGCTGCTCCTCTCCAATCAAGCAAAGGGTTCAGAAACTAGTGTCTGTAATGATCCGAGCTGCACGCACTCTTCCCACGAAAGGAGAGAAAGGCAAAGGCGGAACACAAGAAGAGGAAGAACAGCTCCACAGGGACCACAGCTTCAGCCACGCAACGCGGTATCTCACCTGTGCCCAGCAATGACACACACCCTCGGCAATCTTGTTTTTATAAACTTTTAAAAAACTTTTAAAATTGAATTTTTGTGCATTTCATATAATACATACTGATCATAGACAGAATCTTGCTATATAGCCTGCGCTGACTTTGAACTGGCAATCTGTCTGCATCAGCCTTCAAGTACTGGGAATACAGGCATGTCCTACCATGTGTCCAGACCCTTCTTTTCTTTCCTTTTTTTCTTTCTTTCTTTCTTTCTTTCTTTCTTTCTTTCTTTCTTTCTTTCTTTCTTTCTTTCTTTCTTTCTTTTTTTTGGCTTTTTGAGACAGGGTCTCCCTGTAGCCCAGCTGGCCTGGCACTCACTATATAGACCAGGCTGGCCTTGAACTCACATAGATCCACCTGCCTCTGCCTCCCCAGTGCTGGGACTAAAGGCGGGTGTCGCCACACCTGGCCACATCCAGATCCTTTTTATAGGCGATGAATCAGACTCCGAGTAGTCAAGTGATGTGACTTTCTCACAGATATGTCGGGGGAGAACCAGACAGAGGAGCTCCATCTTGGGTTGCAACAGAAGCCAATTTTGGTGCAAATCATTTGTGTCGAATGAATCGATGGAAGCCTAAAAGCCCAAGGTGTCCTGTCAGCCGAGGTGCTGTCCCAGTCACACTGTGGGAAGTCCTCCCTCTGTGGGAGGGATTTAATTGGTGCTTTCCTTTAATCCCCACTTCTAGCAAGATTGGTGTCTAAACAAACCTTATATCATTTTTATTTTTAGTTTATTTTGAGCCGGGGTCTCATGTAGCCCAGACTGGCCTTGAGCTCCTGATCTTCCTGCCTCCACCTCCTGATTGGTGGGATTACAGGCATGTGCCACCACGCTGGGATCTAAACCAGTCTTAACCAGCTGCTCTGCAGCAGTGAGCTTATCAAGCACCTCTGCTCCCTCTGATTAGAGGAGAAAGCATACCTCCCTTTGCAGATTCCTGAATAAGGAGGGAGGGGCAGGGTCTCAGGAGGGGCAGGAATGTCCTCTGATAGCACAGTTAGAGGAAGAGAGAGCAGATTAATGAGAAGAGAAAAGGATTAGACTGTCCACACTGAGCCTGCAAGGATGTTCTCACCACTTGCAACCTATCGGGTTCCCTCTCTCCTCCCCAGTCATCCCTTTCTTGGTCAGTTTACCTTGAGAGAATCTTCCACCCTGCTAACTGGTTCCCGCTTATTAGTGGGAATACTTGTGGGTAGATGCTGTTGTCTTTGCCAAAGAAAACCACTTGAAGTCAGGGATTAGCGTGAAGAGGTCAGTTTTCTCTAATCAAGGAGAGCCCTGGTCTGTTTCCTTAGAGTCTTCCATGGAGAACTGGGTTGTGGTGACAGAAGTTTCCAAGGTAAACCAAGGAGAAGAAAGCCACCAAGTGATCCAAGAGCCTTTGGAGACAACCAAGGACACTTGAGCATCCCAGCACCTCCCTTGAGAGCTTGTGGGCCTTTAGGGGAAGAACAACCGATCTGCAACAGCTGCGGAGCAACCTGGGCTCCTGGGGTGCAATGAAAACCATCAAGGAGACGCCAGACAGAGTGCTGCCAAGTTCTGCTGAAAACCACATTTCCAGAACAATCCAAACCCAGACCTAAGCTTCCTCTCACCATTACGTGGAGTCACTGAGTTAGAGCTGTCAAAACAGCACATTTGTCTGAAGCAGCTAATCCACCTCAGTGATTAGCTACCTCAGCTAATCAGACCTCAGTGACCCCAAAGCTATCTAGGTCCCTCTTTCCCTCGGTCAGGGGGGACAAAAAGACCAAAGATAGGAAACCAATCTCACCTAGGGGCTTTGGGCAGTAACTTTCCGCAGACTTCGTGAGCTTAATGTCACCCACAAAGAACCATGGGAACTGAGGTTCAGGATTACAGGCTTGGGGTCCTTTAATTCCTCAGTCATCAAAAGGGATTTGATAGAAATCTTAAACTGTTGTCTACTGGAGTGTGAAAAATAACTCTGACCCGAGGAAGGCAGAGCCAAAGGGATTTTTCTGGATAAACTTCCAGTGACTCTGGGACCTAATGGAGCCGCACCACAGCAGATGCACAGAGGGACAAACCCCAGGGGATCTGGCTGCAGTGAAGTTTGCCAGCACCTACGCCTACTAGTTGTGTGGGTCACTGTCAGGCATGCTGGCTGCATTTGCACAGGGCACCCTGGCTGGAAGCAGGGGGAGGTCAGGCAGCAGGACACCCATCCACCCAGAAGAAGAAAAAGCATTCTTGATGAGGGACAGAGCAGGGCTCAGTCATGTCAATGGAAACACAGGCTGGTCGCTTCCCTTGGATTTGGTGACCCTGTCATGCTGTTCTTGGGAATGGTTTGGATTTTCCCTTCTCCAAGAATGCCATTCCTTTGCATCTAAATTCTATTCACCCATAAAGATCCAGTTCAAACATCATTGCTTTTGTTATGCTCCTTGCTGATGAGTCTCCCACGGATTTGGAGCTACTTTGCTTATCTTAAAAATATTTCATCCCAGCCTGTAGCCTCCTCCCAGGTTGTATTCCAAATCCATGTTTTAGAGGTGCTCAGATCACTATGAAACAGCCAAGAGATGGACGAAAGTGAGTGGAACCCATAGACTCTAGGCATATAAAAAATATTCCACCTAGGGCTGGGAGATGGCTCAGCGGTTAAGAACACTGGTTGTTCTTGCAGAAGACCCAGGTTCAAATCCGAGAACCCACACGGCAGCTAACAACTGTCTATAACTCCACTTCCAGGGGATCTGACAACCTCTTCTGTCCTCGTGGGCATTGCATGACATGGGTGCACTTACCTACACGCAGGCAATACATGCACACATAAAATTAAAAAAAAATTTTTAAAGTATTCCACCTAGGTACTTTAAATATTTTCACTTTGGAATTCTTGTTCAGATTGTCTCATAAGAACATTGAACTATCTTGCTCCAAATCCTATAGCTTATTTGATTCTAGCCTTCATTTAACCATTTAGAGCTTGATGTAAACCTTGATTCCTGGCAGGCGAATCTTGGGTAAGTATCACAAGAAAATCTCACTGCTCTCAAATGTCTGACATTTCAGCCCAGCCTTCTGGGAAAATTTAATTCCTCTCTCATAACGCCACCTCCCAGGAATCAGAAAATAATACCTAGAGTCTAGTCATCTTTATTCAATACAAATAAGGGGAAAACAATAGCCATGGCTCCTGAGAACTGCACGCTAGCCATACTACAAAAGTATCTCGTTGGTATTAATGTGCTTACAGCTTTTGCACAAAAAATTAATTAAAAATTGAGTAAGACCAAGCTTGAAATTCTGCATGTCTAATTTCCCCACCAAAGCAGCTCACAGGATGAATAGCCAATATTCTAAGAGCATTAGTTTACCACAGTGTGGCATGCAACCCTGTCTCAGATCATGTCCCTTCAAAGGAACTTCATTGCTTTAGAGTCTCCCTCAACACGGCATGTTTGGAGGGGGGACTGGGTCACGGTAAGCATGGCACTATTATGACGATCCTCGGCTCAACCTCAGTTCCGAGAGAAGCACCCAGCTATTTACAAACCACCGATGTTTCACTGCAGACAAAGCTGACACTCTGACAGTTGACTCTGGCCTCAGATGCCTCTGCAGATTCATGGGTGACTCAGGGGCAGGGACTCTGACCAGATAGGCTTTCCGCTCTGGTTACCTGGAACAGCTGGAGAAAGAAAGAAGATAAGGAAGCCCAGAGCCAGACAGATGTGTCAGCAACTTTCCACCTGTGGGTTCCTTTCCTCACCTAGGACCTGCTTCCAGATAGCTAAGTGAGTACATAGATACCGTGTACTCAGCACGCGCACGGCGCACAGACACCGTGTTCTCAGCACGCGCACGGCGCACAGACGCCGTGTACTCAGCACGCGCACGGCGCACAGACGCCGTGTGCTCACCATGCGCACAACACATAGACACTATATACTGTGCCTCCTACAGATGGATGCCCAATTAATGTTCTTGCCATTTGTATTCCTGATCCTCCTGCCTCTACCTCCCAAGTGCTAGGATTGTAGTCATGTGCCACTATGTCTGGCTCTATACTGACTCTTGAAAGAATGGATAAGTGAATGGCAGGGAGGAGAAGAAAGGGGACGGGGAGGGAGAGAAAGAACAGGAATACAGAGGGATGATGCTCACAGACACCAGCTGGGTGACTCCACCAGGCTCAGACCTTGCCGATGGAGTGGACCAGCTGGTCTCCAAATTCAGCGGTTCCCAGACAGTAGGGAAGACACTTTCTCTCTGAGTCCCAGAAGGGCTACAGGTGACAGGAATAGGGTTGCCAATTCCTACACGATCCAACCCAGACTCTTACACTGCTGCCTCCCTCGGCTGGGGTTGGCATCACAGGCTGTGGTGGTTTGAGTGAGAAATGTCCCTACAGACTCAAGTCTTTGAACACTTGGTCCCCAGTTGGTGACGCTGTTTGGGGAGGTCGCGGAACTTTTTGCACAAAGCACGTCCCCGGGCCAGGCTTTAGAGTTCACGCACTCTGTTTCGTGTCTGTGGCTGAAGCTGTAAGTGCTCAGCTTTCACGATAGACTCTTATCCCTCTGGAGCCGTAAGTCAAAATAAACTATTCCATAAGTCGCATTGATCATGGTATTCTTTTCCTCCCTGTTCCATCAGTCCCAACTGCTCACTGGACCAGCAACACCTGCCTTGGGCTGGTAGCCACCAAACGCAGTTAGCCACAAAGGCCTCTTAAAGGCTCAGCTGCTCTCATCATGGGAAGTTGGACCAGTCAAGCAGAACCAGAGGCAAGTGCTTCTCCACATCAACTCTGTGTCACTGGAACAAGGATCTACAGAAACGGATGAGGAGGGAAGAATCCTGAACCTGGAGTTCAGAGCCTGGGGCTCCAGACCTGGATTTGCCTCTGTATAAGGCCTCATGGAAGTCCCTTCCTCTAAGGGAAGGAAGCTAACTGAGGGCCCCACGGCCTCATCCCCGTCCCATGGCATGGTAAAGGTCTTCCATCACACATAGGAACCTGCAGAAGACTGGGTGACGTGTGCAATTCCCACAGCAAGAGAATGGGGAGTAGAGGTGAGGCTGGGGTTCAGTCCAACTCGAAGCTCAACTTCTTGTTGGTGCCCCACCCCCTCCTGTGTAACAACTGCTGTAGTGATTGTCGTAACCTCCTGTGCTAAGGCAACTCCATCTCTTAAGAGAAACTTTCTCTTCACAGGGCTTTCAAGTAAAGTATCAGTGTCATAAAGGCTTTACAAGGCTCTTGGGAACACAAACTGAGATCCACACACTTGTACCAGGTACTTTACTCACTGAGTCATCTCCCCAAAGATACAATATTTTAATATATTAAAATCAAGTTGTAGAAAACCAATCAAACTTCTAATTACAAAAGTCTAGGTCAAAGCCTCCACTAGGAAATCGGAGGCAGCAGGACCCAAGCACATAGTCAAATGCAATTGCAGTTAGACTCCTGCTTGACCCACTCTGAGTATGACCAAGTTAAGAAAGCAGTTCTCAGACAAACTGGTCTTGGATCAATCCTGAACTTTTTCTTCAACTTACTGTATAAAAATCAAGCACAATCAGAATAATGAGTACGAAACAGCTCAGGAAAATGACGTCCCATTGTTGGGACCATTAGACCCAAAAAAGATGAGAAACTAGAGCTGAATTGCCTTTCATATCTAGCATCTTAATAAATACTTGTTCAGTAATTAAAGGATATTTATGAGTTCCTTTGACGTATCTACTAAGCTTTTGATTGTTCGCTCTACAATTTTACTGAGACTATTTATTTCCAGAGTATACAAAAGACGTGCTTAAATCATTTCTTATAGTGAGAACAGTCTTCTGAATCCTAGTTAAAGTAATCCATCTTGCAGCAGGCTACCATATAGCTGTTCCATGTGCCAGACAGCAACAAAACAAGCCATCCTTCCATGGACAGGTAGAACTTGCAGAGACCCAGAGAATATCTCTAAGAACAACAATGGAATATACAGAAACATGCAACTACTAGAGTCTGGTTTTACCTGTGCCTTACGCTATCTAAGCCTGTAGTCGTCACTACTCTGTAACACTAAGTAGCATACTGAATCCAGACGCTGTTGTAGACTCAGAGTTATATAAAACAGGGGTTTAGTGGGAGTGAGTTAGGGAGGGAAGGTTTGGAGCTACATACTGCTTACCACTCTATGATGACCATTAAACCTATTTTCTTTATTTCAGAAAAAAAAAAGATCACTATACTATCCTTTCTCCTTCCCTGCAACTCTAACCTCAGTTTCCCAATTTCCATACATGTTTTGCTTTATCTTAAAACCACAAATACTAATAATGAAGATTTATTTTTAAACAAAATTTAAATCAACCTATCTTTAAAGTAAATTTAGATAATTTGCAAAAATGTTTCATAATTGTAATCAATAAATCCATGTGAGCAAAGGTTTAATGCACCAATTACATTATTTCACCAATATATAATAATAAAGGACATGGACATCAATTCAATGACAAACTGTTTCTCAGGCAACATCTCCGAGCATTCCCCCAGAAGCCCATGAGCCTTGCTGAGGAAACCTGCAGGGGTCTCTCTCTGTCCCCTGCACAGATGTGTGTGTGCCTGGACCCATGCCCTTTGCCTTGCTGTGAGCTCTGGTCCTCTGGGATGGATGTGGGGTTGTGTGGAGGAAACGGTGATGGGACTAGATGGCAGGTACACAAGGGAGACAGAAGTTGATCTCTGAGAACCCAGGGAGCCGTAGTTTCCAGTTGGGATGCTGCCAGAGGGAGTGGAGCCTGGAGCTAGAGGGTTGTGGGCATGAAGAGGTGAAAAGCAAGAGAGAGGCATGCTCCCCGGACCCTGACTCCCACCTAAGGCCTGGCTTCCCACAGGGTAAATAAAGCCAGAAGGAGCAGGTGGCCAATGCCTCGACAGCAGCTCGGCAGCCTCCAACTCCAATTATGGTGGGCTGGGTGAGAGAGGCAGGCCCAGGAGGAAGACAGGCCCCACCACCTTCTTCCTTAGGTTCCAGTGACAAACCGAGGTCTGCTGCCACCAAAGTTCACTCTGGAGAACTAATGAAACTATCAGGCTTACTTAGAGAGCAATGGGTGGGGGGTTACGGGGCCGGAACGTGTGTGACCTTAAACTGGAAGGTCTGTGCCCAGCATGGATGATGGTCCCTCAGGCTGCATAGAGGGAGCCCCCTCCCCTAGTCCTTCCCCGCCCGTATTCTCTAGCCCCTCCCCAAGATCCTGAGGCCACAAGCAGTTAGGGCAGAACAGTATACAACTGGATAAGAGGAGTAATTGGATACTTAGGTGAGGGTCCCATGACCCTCCCCATCCCCCTTTCTATGAAGGAAGTCAAGAGTTGGGAAGCCCAGCTGTGATGATCACTTGCAAGCAGACCCAGCTGCACTTGAAGATGGCATCTGTCTGGCTCAGAGGATAGTCCTGTACAACAGCACCCAATAAACAGAGCAGCAGCTTCCTCCTAGAAGCCCCTCATGATCCCCTCTGGTCAGTCTCTAGCCCCAAGTGTGAGCAATTCCTGTTTTAGTACTAGAGGATAGTGTTGTCAACTGTGAACTTCATAGGAAAAGAATCGTACAGATACAGTTCTTACGGTTTAGTGTGAAGTATCTCTTCAAATGCCTCCTGTGTCAAAGGCTCCTCACTGCTGGAAGATGACTGAGTCATGAGGGTTCTAGACCTTTCATGGGCTAATCCAACATTAGTTTATGGCTCAGTGGGCTGCTGAATAGTATATCTTGTCCCCAGACTCCTCTTCTTCTTCCTCCTCCTCCTCTTCCTCCTCCTCTTCCTCCTCCTCCTTCTCCTCCTCCTCCCGCTCCTCCTCTTCCTCCTTCCTCCCCATCCTCTCTCCTCTTCCTCCTCCTCCTCTCCTCCTCCTCCTCTTCCTCCTCCTCCTCCCGCTCCTCCTCTATCCCCCCCCTTCTCCCTGACACCATAATCCTTCTTCCATGATGGTCTGCCTTTCCACAGGCCCAATGCCATGGAGCCAGCCTACTGTGAGCTGAGCCCTGTGAAGTGTGAGCTGAAATGCATTACTCCTCCTGTAAGATGTTTTCCTTGGGTGTTTTATCGTAATGACGCAGTAGTCGAGTATCTGGCTTCTTTTGCTCAGTCTGTTGTCCAGAACATCTGCACTGTCGTGTGAGCTCCCGTTTGTTCATGGTCGTTCTTTAAACGCCCTGCCATCCATTCATCTGACCCTCAGTGGGTAACTCATCAAGATCAGACTCTGCCGATGAGTACTCAGCTTTGGGCCGTGAGGAATAACATTGCTCTAAGCATGATCTTTGTTTTCACTGTTCTGGGTTACATCCCCAAGAATGGACTTGTGTGTAGGCAAGTTCAAATTTGGTGAATACTGACAGATTTTCAAAGTGGATGAGAGGAGTGATTCCTCCACCAGTACTGTGAGCTTTAGTCTCTGCGTCTCTTGCCAATGCTTTAAAAAAATGTTCAGTCATTCTGGAGTGTCTTTGAAAAGGGTGTATCTTGCCCCCAGACCCCTCCCTGCCTACTTGCTCTGCTTCCTGGCTACGTTGAGATGACCCTTCAGCCATGACAATTCTGTCTTGCCTACTAAACCACCCATGCTACAGTCTTGTACATGCTGTGAAGCCGCCCATGGATTCGTGTCATCTCCGAGGGCAGCAGCGCAGATGGAGTAGTGTGGGGAAGCAGAGGCCAGTGACGTCTGCTCATCAGGTACTGACTCTGCCATTAGGAAAATCTAGCAGGGCCTTCGCCAAGCTTGTCCCCAGGCCTTGCTCACTCATCTGACCCTCCGAAAGATACATGAAAATGACTGAAGGAGGAATTATGCTGAAGAGCTTCCAGAACATTCCAAGTTAGTAGCAGAGACACAATTCTGGCCTCCCTCCTGACTTCGGGCCCATGTCCTTTTACTGAGCTTAACTGACTCTTCACATATCACTCATTTCTGAGAAGACCCTGTTGCACTGTGTGAACTCTGGTGCTTCTTCCAATTTAAATATGTGGGCTGATCATTTTAAAAACTAAGTATGTCCACAAATGGAAAATCTTGCCCAATCTGGTCCAAGAGGAAACAGAGCCAAGATCATCTGATAACTCTGTGAAGACTCTGCTGTTGGAAGCTGGGACCTCAGTGGGACTGAGGGTGAATCCAGGACAACTACGTGACTTTGACAAATGCATTTCACGGTTGTATTTTACTACCCAGGATTTCCTCCACCTAAAGAACACCTACCTATCCACTTGTCTATGCACCAGGTTGTGAGCCATCAATCTATTCACCTCTCCAGCAGGCATTTATTGAGTTCCTGCTCTGCTGGTCCTAAACAAGCCTTGAGGATTGCAGAGATGAATCAGAAACAATCCCTGCTGTCAAGGAAAGCTCAGAGAAGGCAAATGTCCCATATTACACACACCACTTTGTATGTTCTGTCACTACACAGCCTCATCTCATCTCTCTGTCATCCTCAAATTATCTGTGACTGTTTGGTGGAAAATATTACTAAAAAGAGTTGGAGAGATCGTAGTTGGTTAAGTGCTTGCCTTGTAAGCATGAGAACTTAATTCAATTTCCACATAAAGCGGGACACAGTGGTATGCGTGTGATATCTGTGCTGGGGGAGGTGGAGACAGGAAGCTCCCTGGTCAGCCAGCCTAGTCTACCCCATGGGCTCCAGGCCAGCGAAAGACCCTGCCTTTGAAACAAAAGCAAAATAAGGTGGATGACTCATGAGGAATGCCACCTGAGGGTGACCTCCATACACACGTGTACACACGTGCATGTCCACTTATACACACGTGTCCACAAACACACACTCGCATGCACACATGCATGCTCACCCATACACACATGTACACACAAACACACACTCACATGCACACACATACAACAAATATATAGGCAAACACCTAAAGCATTGCTGAGATCCATCTGGTGAACAGGTGAACGTTGAATCCCTGAGGTTCTAAAGAATTTGCAGTGTGTTTCTAGCAGTTCCCATTTTTCTCATCAGATTGAACATCAGGGCCTGGGGTTTTGCCCTTACCGTCCCTTCCTAGTGCCGACTAGAGTGCAGAGGGTAGAGCAGGTGGTTGCTACGCCAACCTCCTTTCTCAGTGGTCCTGGCGGGGGCACCCCGCTGGGAAACAAGTCCTGCCCGCACAGCAAGTCTCTCTTGAGACTCCCGTATCTGACACATTTCTGGATTTACGAATTACACACAGTGGTTCTCTGCAGAGAGCTTGAGAAGCAGCTCACCTGTGGTGCCTGGCCTCCAAAGACAGCAAGACGCTTGCAAGGAATCACCAAGCACTGCATCCAACAAAGACAGCAGAAATGGTTCAGAGAAGGCAGGCAGCCTACAGACGGTGGTGAAGAAGGGGAAGGCCCCAAATTCCAGCACAGTGTCAGTGCCTAGCGCCGCTGACCCCCAACCACCACCACTCAGCTTCCGGACTCATGTCTCCATCAGCTGCCTGTCAACATTCTCTGAACTTTCCTCTGTGGACCCCAGTGCCTGTGTCGGCTCTTTCCCTTGGCTCTCAAATATCACTAGTCACTGCACCTTCAAAGCACCTACCTCTGGAATTCATGTACCGCTGTCACTGCCTACAGCCAGCACGTGAATCCAGGTGGCCATCCTCTTCCTGGACCACACAGTGGCCTCACCATGTCTCCCAGCCTCCAGGGAGGCCACTTGCCTGCCCAGCAGACACAAGCCCTTCAAGGGGCTTGAGGAGCCCTTAAAGATGCCCAACACCTCGCAATGGACTGTAAGGCCCTCAGGGATCAGCCTCTGCTTCCCCTTCCTGCCTCTCCTCCATCTGTTCTTCTTACGGCTTTTATGCCAGCCAGGAAACATGTTTTCAGCAAAGTCTCACCAGACCCAGAAGTGAGAGGTGGTCCTCGGGCTGCAAGCCTCACAGCAGCAGCATGTGGCAGCGTCGTCCTGATAAGGACTCCCCCAGATGGCAAGCCTCCTTCCTAGACTGTAGACTCTGTGAAAACAGGCCCTGTGAGCCCCTTCCTCCATAGTTCATCTTCAGCACACATTGAGAGGTGGTTTCATGAACAGACACAGGAAAGAGCCACAGCCTGGGTGAGCTGGGCAGATGGCCCCTCTCTGAGCTTCAGTTTCTTCACTTTTGCAGGCTTGGGGGCAATGGCTGCCCATTTGCCCTCGTGGCTGCCATGCCACACAGTGAGATGCCAGGTAAGGGTGCATGGCAAAATGAAGGTGCTCTCAGTGGGGAGGTCTAAACACAAGGTTGTGCTGCCCCATGCCAATCCTCTCCTTACTCAAAGTGGAGGGAAGTCTCTACTGACCGTCTTCTCAGTCCCCATCCCAGGCTCTATCTCAGAGCACCTTGACATTGAGCTAAGAGTCTTTCAGGTCATAAGTGGGATGTGATGAGGAGGAGGGAAGTAGGGAAGAAATTCACAGGAGGCAGAAGAAAGATATTTAGGCTAAAAAATTAAATGAGTAAATTCCTGGTGGCCTGTCTGTCAATGGGGGAGGCAGGAGAGGCTAAGTCTTTGCAAGAAGGGAGGGGAAGCATTCTTGATGGCACATGGGTGGTCAACATGTTCTAGAGCTTGGACAGTCCTTTACATTCTCCATATTCCAGGGACTTCAGTGGTTTACGTAGTTCAAATCAGCCAGCAGGTGGTATGGAGTATGGTCATGTGAGCCCAGGAGCTACAGTATCACTTGAGAAGCTGTTAAAACTGTACTTTCCAGCTTATTGGCCTTAGTAGGTGTATTAGTTACTTTTCTGTTGCTGCAATAGAAACACTGACCAACACAACTTATTGAAGGAAGAATTTATTTGAGCTCTTAGTTCCAAAGGGGCAAGAGTCCATCATGGCGGGAAGGCATGGCGGCAGAGGTGGCTGGAGGAGGAGCGGAAGCTAAGCTCTACATCTTCTAGTAGGCACAGGAAGCAAGAGAGCAACTGAGATCTGGCAAGGCTTAAGAACTCTCTAAGCCCACCCCCAGTGACATGCTTCCTGCAGGATAGCCACTCCTTCTAAGACCTTCCAAAACAGCGCCATCAACTGGGGACAAAAATGTCCAAATACTTGGACCCTATAGGGGATATGCTCATTCAAACCACCACAGTAGTTCAGAAGTTCTACAGGGTGGGACTGAGCAATCTGGGTTTCCATGAGCCTGCTAGAGACTTCAGTGGGCCACATGTGAGAACCCTTGTGCCTGCCAGCCAGGAGCGGGGAGACAGGACAGCGCCTTCCCTGTGTAGCTGAGGCTTCCAGTGTCTCTGGGTAGCACCAGTGTGGGCTCTGTGAATTTCAGAACTACAGAAGCAGGGTTTGATCTCAAGTTGCTCTGTGCACCAGGTCTGTGACTCTCTCCATCGTTAAAAAGTACTGATGCTGCAACCCAAGCAGAGCGTTGAGAAGAGAGCCCAGAGAGCAAACAAGTCAGCTGTATGTCCTCTTCCTCCCGTTACTTGACTACAGAGACAGATTTCTTGGTTCCTGTTCAGTTGATGTCGTGACATGGCGTTGTTACCTACAAATATATTGAGCCATATTTATAGCTATCCTGGGGTGCCTGGGAGGTTCGGTTCACTTGGATCTTGAAATGAATGGAGGTGGGGGGGTGAGAGATTTGCGTGCCAGTGTTCACATCTACATTCCCCTACTATGTGAGGTTCTGAAATTACATTCACAGTGTGCTCTTTCTCTCAAAGAGAAATGTCTCACTTGCCAGGACAGAACCACGTCCAACCAAAATTAAAGGAGCAGAGAAAACGGGAAGGGAAGAGACAGTTATGGGATGGAAGAAAACTGGAGAAGACAGCAAAGGGTCATCGGGTTAGTTTTAATTATCAACTTGACACAATCCAGAATCATCTGGGCCTCTGGGATGTCTGTGAGAGATTATCCCAATTGTGTTACCTAATGTGGGTGGACTTGTTCACTGAGGGCAGCCCCATTCCCTGGGCCTGGGATCCTGGACTGTCTAAGGCTGGGAAAGCAAACCGACCCATAGTATGAACTTACTGCTCTGTGCTCTTGACTGTGGATGTGATGTGATCAGCTGCCACCTGACATCCCCACAGTGATGGCCTGGGACCTGGAACTGAGGGCCAAACCACACCCCCCCCACCCCACACCCCCAGTCCTTTTGTCAGGCACAGCAGCAGGAGAAGGAGCTAGGCCAGAGTCTTCCTCCAAGGACAGCAGGGTTCGGTCAGCAGCTTCTTCACTGTCTCTCAGAACTAGATGTAATGGATTTATTTCAGCTGCTCCTTAAGTTAACTGGATCACTTTCTAATCTTAGTGCTGACTGCTGATCCTCGGGTAGAACAATGCCCAAGTGCTCAGTCAGTCTTACCACATGTACAGTCTGACAACCACGGTGTAAGTACAGGCTGTGCTGGACAGTTCGCTCTGCTCAAACCAGACAGCAAAGGCTTCTCCACAGAGAGACCTCCATATGGGATGGGAAGGATGGATGGAGATGGTCAGATGGCAAGGGCAGCTGCCCGGTGAGGAATGAGCTGCAGAACACCCAGAAATTTGGTGCAAAAAGCAAACACTTTCAGCAACTACTGTTCTGAATATTGTGGACAACAAGGAGTCCAGCCATGTCCTCCTTAGATGGAGGGCGTTGGCCTCAATTATGGACAGAGTTCCTGGTTGGCTGACCAAGATGAGCAAGAGCCCGGCGCTTGCCTGTGACAGGTGCCTCCTCTTGGGCTCTGCCAGCCGCTTGTTAAAAATGCTGGTTCTCAGCTCCTGCCCATCTGTCTGAGCAGCTGGGAAGTCAGAACGGTCCTCTCTTCTGGAGGCAGCAGCAGCAACAGCAGCAGCATTTCAAAGCTGGACCAGGTTTAAAAGGGAACTGAGAGGAAAATATTGGTATATTATCCCCACTTTACAGATGAGAAAACTGAGGCTAAGTTGGTACATGGTAGAGCCAGGTAAGTATAGGGTCAAAGCCTGCTCTCTTCGCCCCTAAACTCCACCACCTCTTCCCCCAACTCGTTTCACACCATCCTCTACACTATTGTGCATTCCTTAGAGGAGTCTCCACTGATGTCCCGAGCAAGGTAGATGATGTGTACTGAGTACACGGGGCTATTTCCAGTGATTAACTGAAGGACAGAGCTTTCTTGTGTCAGGAATCTGTGAGATGAGTCTCATCCTGTGTAGCCTGAGGAAGGAAATTCAGGAGCCCAGCCTCTGGACAGCCGCCCTCCTGCCTGCTGCTCCACCTGTAGGCCTTCTTTAGGGCCATCTTAATGTCTTAATGTGCTTTTCTTGAAAAAGGAACAATGAAAATAGCCCACCTGGGAGTTTTCAGAAGCATCAGCACAGGCTGTGCTCAGGAGAGAAGATTCTAGAGCTGCACCTTTGGGTTTACACCCCAGCTCACCCAGGGGAGAGCTGTGTGGCCTTGGAGAGGTGGTGCAACCTTTCTGGGACTCTGTTTTCTTACTGGTAAGATAGGAGGGTGTTGGTGTGCTTTCAAGTGCTTAGCCTGGCTCCAAGCACACTCAGCACTGGGTTGCATGTGTAATCAGTCAGGGCTGACGTGGAACAAGATTCCTTCCCAATGTAAAGGATGATGAAAGGGAGGAAGGCCCAGACGGTGAAGGACCTGACACCAAGCCTGCCCCCACTGTTCTCCAGGGCTGAGGAAGGTCCCCTTCTGTCTATACCTTCTGTACAAAAGCAAGACTTGGAGGAGGGGGCAGGGACACCCTCATAGAGAGCTCTGGGCAAGGAACATGCTGGGACCTCTCTCTGCGGGGTCCAACTGGAATCCCAGAGAAACCCAGCCCCCTCCTCCTGGGACTCTCTCCACTCCCCAGCTGAGTCCTGAGCCTCCAATCCAGTTCAGAACACTGTTATTTCACTATCTCTGGGTCCAGAAAAAAAACCCAAATTAGTGTGGGATCTGAGCTCTGTGGCAGCTGCTGTGTGTAATCTTAGTGAGTGACCTCTCTGAGTCTTAGTCTCTGCCTCCCGGGGTTTGGAGAGAACCAAATTAAATAGTGAAGGCCAGTGCTGATGGATGAAGGAAAGAGGGCGGAGGACCACCCTGAACCCAGGGAGCATCCCCCTCATAGCCGTGTTGTCCACAGCCCCGACTAATTTAGGTGGGGTACGGGGATCCTATCATCGCTGCTTCTCCGACGAGCCCTTCCCAC
>NW_008328488.1:1154870-1157745 GCF_000622305.1 Nannospalax galili
CTTCATCAAAGTCCCAGACATCACTCATGTCTCCACTGAGATTGCCTTCCTCCAGGAAGACTTCCACTATCCAGTGGTTTCTGGCACACTTTCCAGCTTCTCCCCGTTCCTCTCTGTTCATCCAAGTTACCAATAACTTGTTACCTGTCTAGACTACCATGCCTCCTTTTCAGCAAAACACAGAGGCAGGAAATGCCTGGTGGTGCTGCAAGCATCCCACATCCCACCCGGCACAGAGCTGAGCCTCAAAACTGCTTATGGAAGGACCCTATAAATGTGTAAAGAAAACCGTTTCATACCAGCAGGAGGCAGCATTCCTAACAGGAACACATGTGCGCATGCACACACATACGCGCGCGCACACACATCCATGTACATTGTGCCAAGTAGGGTCATCCAAATGAGCCTCCATCTGGTACCTTGAAACAGACTGAGTGAGTTAGTGGAAGTTAAACCACACAACACCAGAAACAAAATCGCTGCAAGGGAGTTTGGAAGTTAGCCCCCAAAAGGGGAACAGATGTGGGTACGGAGTTTGGCCTGTGCCCCAGAACTTTGGGGCCAGGAAGAGGGAGGGAGGAGGGAGGGAGGGAGGTTGGGGAGGGAGGGAGAGAATGAATATGAGGAGTGACTGGAGCAAGGTGATTCCAAGGAATGTTCTTTTCAATCAGGAATGTGGTGCTGCGACTTCTCTTCTGGACCAGGCACAACAGACCCTCCTGGCTATAGGGAATGGGGAAGGAGGCCACTCCACCACAGGACAGTCCAGATACACTGCTGAGAGAATAAAGAGTGGGCTGATGGGTAGAGGGCATGTGGCGAAGGGAAGGATTGGAGCAAGGTGATTCCAAGGAATGTTCTTTTCAATCAGGAATGTGGTGTTGCAACTTCTCTTCTGGACCAGGCACAACAGACCCTCCTGGCTATAGGGAATGGGGAAGGAGGCCACTCCACCACAGGACAGTCCAGATACACTGCTGAGAGAATAAAGAGTGGGCTGATGGGTAGAGGGCATGTGGCGAAGGGAAGGAGGAGATCCCTGGCAACAAGCATCCATCTCAAGTGAACGGATGGATCAGGAGACCCTGGGGGAATACCAGGAGGCACCTGGCAGGCCAGCCTGGACAACAGAGAGAAAAGCTCCAATCCATCAGTCCCATGCCTTTGGGCCAGTTTCCTGCTGTCTTCCCTTTCCTCCTCCATGAACACTCCCTTCTGTGACATCCTGCTGTTCTCCAGGGACTGTCCCAGGCATTTACCTGAACCTTCCAACTTCTTATTGAAAAGGATTCCATTCACAGACTGAGGACCAGAAATGATAGGGTCCAATCTAAGCCCACTAGCTAGAGGTGGTGCCTTCAAACCCAGGACAAGTCCAAAGTCTGTGCTGCTCCCTCAAGCTTAGAAGCTTCACCCTCCAAACACCAGGCTGGGTCCAGAGGGAGAATATAGAAGTTGGTTCTGCTCAGGTGACCTCAGAAATTGGTATAAAGTATGCCTTACCTCTCCCTGCCACAGAGGCACATAGTGGCCCTTTCCTTGACTCTGTTTCTCTGTACCCAACATCAAGCTTCCTGCCCCTCCCCGAGGCCAGGCTCTTCCCATCCCAGTCCCATGACCTTGTCTTGCTTATCTAATAAGCAATCCACCCCTGTGTTGTTGTGGATGATGACTGTCATGTGGTATGGCTGCTACAACACTTAGGCACATTTTCAGGGTTCTCCTTGGCACCCCAATATCTTCACTTGAAGCCTAGTAAAAACAGGGGTATGAGAAGTGACACCACTCCCCAGGTCCCCTACTCCGTGATGGGTATCTTCACAGACATCATAAATACAACAGAAACCCTTCATTCAGAGGAGGGAATGAGGTGCTAAAACAGTCAGTCAGTCCTTTAATGTCCCAGTCAGAAAGTGGCAGAACAAAGCTGCCACCCTGAGCTGTCTCCCCTCAGACACAGTTCTTCATGGTCTTTCCACACAGTGGGGTGAAGGGGGGCAGGGGAGTCAGGGTGCTCTGGAGGTACAGGGATTGCCAGGACAGACAGACCCATGGCAACCTTCCCATCATCCCTTATATGTGAAGCAGGAAGTGACAGCTGAGGGAAGTCAGTGGAAGAAAGCAGCAGCCGTGCCAGAAGGGAAGGGACCCTCCACTGTCAAGGACTGGGCGTCTGGACAGCCAGGTGGGGCAGGAGTGCGGAGGGAACCAGTCCAGTGTCAGGATCTGACGGGGAAACCATCGACATGCTGGCAGGCACCTCCCGTGCATCTGCTTCTCTGTTTGTGGGGACTTGGTAGTCACAGACATGTCTGCTTTCATTCACAAGTGTCCAGTGCCACCAGGATTCTGGACTTATAGGATGATTGATATGCCTCCTCTATGCTGGGGACAAAGGACAACATATTTATGATGGACTGTCAGCTAGCATTTCCTCTGTCCTCATCCACACTCCTCACTTGCTGCTTCATGAACCTGGAGTGGCAGGTACAGGTTGCTCAGGGAGGAGAGGGCAGCCCAGATGCTCATCCTGGAGTGCTGAAGACCAGGCAAACAGCATTTCCTAATTCAAACTTGAAAATGTGGATGGAGGGAAGGAAGGAAGGAAGGAAGGAAGGAAGGAAGGAAGGAGTATTTTACCCTTGGTTCTATGATTGCCTACTGAATAAGGGTGTGGGTTTAAAATTTAATCATGAATTCACTGGAAGGAAATAAATCACAGAGTAAATGTTGAAAGTACAAAATCACTGAGCTCTTGGGTTGTGAACACTTGATTTAGCATAAAAATTAAGAATTAGTATTTTCCGAGCATACAGACAGAGGCACTTTTAAAATTTGCCTAAGTGACAGATGCCATTAATTATATATATATATT
>NW_008328488.1:1158357-1177987 GCF_000622305.1 Nannospalax galili
CCCCAAAAATATTCCTGACAAGATTCCCAGATGATTGATTCTGCAGCATATTTAAATTTGTGGTGACTTCATTGGGGTGGAAGTGACAGGTTAAGCCTTCCCAGCAGTATCTGCATTCTACTTTTTTTATTTTTTGTTTTATTTTATTCTATTTATGTGTATGAGTACATTGCCTGCATGTACGTAGGTGCACCCGTGACTTGCAATGCCTGTGGAGGTCAGAAGAGGGCGTCAGAGCCCCTGGAACTGGAGTTACAGATGGTTGTTAGTCACCATGTGGGTGCTGGGATTCAAATATAGGTCCTCTGCAAGCGTGGCCAGTGCCATCTCTCCAGCCTGGTATCTGCATTTTTAAAGGTAGAAATGAGAGCCAGTGAGATGGCTCAGCAGATAGAGCATTTGCCTCCAAACTTGACAACCTGGGTTCAATCCCCAGGCCCCACATGGTGGAAGGAGAGAACTGAATCCCCCAAGTAGTCCTCCAACCTCCACACATATGCTATGGCATGCACATGCGTGTGTGTGTGTCACACACAAACACACCTACACACAAATAACAAATAAGTAAATAAATAAATGTAAAAGTTGAAAGTTGAAGAATGCAGTGTTTATGATGAAATCATGGGCAGTTGCAACTGGTCTGGAAAGAATGTGAGGTGACCTCAGGGCATGCAGGATCCTCTTAAAATCCTACCACTCAGGCAGGTTTCACCTCTTCCACAGGCCCTGGCTGCTCCTGCCTTTGGATGCCCAGCCCATTAAATCTCAGAATACACCCATATGCCACACTTTATTCTTATATTTAGAGGAAAGCACTGAGCTGTTTGGTTTTCAATTTTTTTTCCTAAATAATCTGATTAGCCGGGCGTGGTGGCACAGAGGCAAGCGGATCTTTGTGAGTTCAAGGCCAGCCTGGTTTACATAGTGCGTTCCAGGACAGCCGGGGCTACAGGGAGACCCTGTCTCAAAAAGACCAAAAAAAAAAATTAATAATAATAATCTGATTAGTAATGCAGTCTGTGCTGTGAAAACATCTCAGCTCTGAACCTGGGCTGGCGCTGCTGCAGTTGTGTCAGTGGAGGTGGATTTCACACTTGCGGTCTCGAGGGTTTAGGACTAAGTTCTGACCTGTTGCCCAGCACTCAATCCAGGAGCCTCTGCTTTTGCAGTACAAGGCACCAGCACTCTCACTCGGGAGGGTGGTTACATTCCTGTATATCTTGGGCAGTCATTAAGGGCCTGGAGCAGAGTGAATGGACCGTATGTGTTTGCTGACACAGCAAATAAATTGCCATCATACTGGGGCACATACTAAGCACTTTATGCCTGCATGTGCGTGTGCAGGTATGTGTGGAAGCCAGGGGCTGACATGGGTTGTCTTCCACTGTCTCCCCTCCTTAGTTCTTGAGATGTGGTCTCTCAATGACCCTAGAGCTCACTGATTTGTCTAGACTAGCTGGCCAGCAAGCCCTAGGGGCTCTCCTGCCTCCACCTCCCCAGTGGTGGGATTACAAGTGTGAGCTGATGCACTGGCATTTTACACAGTGCGGGGATCCAAACCCAGGTCTCGTGCTTGTGGGAAGCACTTTTCTGACAGCCGTCTCACCTCCCCAAGCCTCAGCACTGCCGCAGAGAGTAGCTCAGCTCAACACTTACAGGTTAAGTGCTGATAGAACCCCACATTGCAGATGGAAACAGGCACAGAGAGGTGAGCACAGCTCCCAAAGTCAAGGCCACGCAAGTCCATGTAGCTCACTTTACAGTCTGGGGTCCTCCCCTCCCCCGTCCCCTTAGTAAGAAATGAATGACAGACACATATTGGGCCTTCATGTCCTATTCCGTCTGCTGTCCCTCCTCATCCATGCTCCGTCAGGCACCTGAGAACCGCCACAGTGCCAGGCCTGCTCTGAAGGACAGAGTGAGCCCAGGCACCGCCGGCAGTCCTACGTCCTCTCATGCCCATGTGGACAGATCACAGTGAAGCTATCCACTATTTATCCGCACCAGTGACAGCAGCGGGTGCCCGTGTGTGCTGGGAGCAACTCTAGGACCAAAACTTTTAAGTAAGCAGGCAAGATCATTTCGAGGTCTATACACTGCGTTTTAAACACAATGAAAGGGAAAGAAGGCTGTGAGTAAAACACAGAAAGAACACGCGCACGTGGCAGAGACCGTGCTCTCCGCCCCCAACGAGGGACTCGCTGCTTGCTGTGTTTCAGAACACCTGGCCCGGCACCGACCAAACTTAGCAGCCCTGGGCAGCAGGGGCTCCTGTCACCCCATTTTAGGCACAAAAAGACCAGTAGTGAGCTCAAGGCCGACCACCAGTACAGAACTGTGGATCTGAGACTAGAGCCACAGCCTCAGGACTCCTCCTTCCATGTAGGTGGCCCTGGGAAGCTGAGTGACCCTGGGAGGACTGACATTCCTTTGGTCTTCTGAGCCTTGGTGAGATTGGAGCCTGGCAGTCTCACATCGGGAAGGAAGGCTCCTCGGAAATCCCAGGCAGATTCTGTGAATGGCAGGGTTCCTGTTTCCTGTGTGGTACCACAGTTTAAATTACATTTTTGCCAAGCGGCGCATGGTATCCCCAAAAGTGCAGTAAATTATTCCTTCTAGAATTTAGTGTTCCGTGAAAGACACCAAGAAACAAATTGTATGTACTTTTCTTTGGGGCGTGCTATGCTTGCGCTCAGAAGACTACAAATGTATGCACTGTGCTCCCTGCGTAGAGGGCACATTTGAATCGATCTTAAATGGTCTTTCCTGCATCTTCCGGATTGCCCTTTGATTTGTGAGCTCCCCTCCCTCTGCCACTCCCTTCTAGACATTGAAGACTCAGACAGCTCTCCCTGGCCCTCGAGTCATTAAGGCCAAATAAAGCTGAGCCTCACAGTTGTGATTTCATAAATGCACCCAGTAAATCAGATAGTAAAACATTTTATTAGGTGGGAAATGCCATACATAAGTTATTTATTTGCCCATTGAAACACGAATGAAAAACTTCATTTTGCAAAGGGATAGTTGGAGTCCATGCCGTCCATTCATGGCCGCTGCTGTGGTCGGTGGGACTTGGTATCTGTCTTCCTATTTTACGTTACTATCTCAAGGAAAAATAAATTTGCCTGCTCAAGGCGTGGGTTTAAGCCACCTAACATTATAAGCATCTTCCAATAATGCATTAACATATAAATATATTCTTAAAGACAAACAAGAGGAATTAATATTTCATGTGCTGCAACCCACAAATGCCATCCGCAGTACTGATAGCATTGATGGTTTCCTGGCCCCATCAGGCTCCATCTTGATCCCCAGTGCTGGAGTCAGGCTCTGTGGTAGGAGTTATTTTGGCAGCTGAATGATTTAGGGCTAACGTTTTGATGACCAGGTTCTGACATGGAGACCTAAGAAGGCTCTAACAAGACCTGGCTTCTGGCACAGCCCCACCACTCACCATGATTACCTGCTAGCTCATCCTGGTTAGAGTTCTTCTGTGATGAACTGTGTTAATCAGGTTCATGCTGGTCTGACTAGCCCTCCAAAGGTCAGGCCAGAGCCATTTTGTATCCAGGTGATGATCACAATTATACCAGGGTCAGCTCTCATTTATGAAACAGGTAATATGCATCTTACATCATCCTAGAGGCCTGTTCACATGGCAGAAGACAAGATGGCTGTAAAGTGACCTGTGGGAAGGCTACCTTTCCAGGTTCCAGTGTCCACAGAGGCAACTATGAAAGCTGGTGATAGCCTCATCCTTCCAGGTCAGGCTGGGGAGGAATCCAAATCTGAACTCTACATTTGCGGGAATGCACAGACAGGCTAGTGACTTGTCTACAGCCATACTGTTCACCAAGGTGATGGTAAGATGCAGCTTGTCTTCAGATCTGTGCTATCCCCTGTATTGCTCTACACTGACAACACCCATCTGGAGGTTAAGAGGGACTGTTAAGACTTCAGGAGACCGAGGGAGGATGCCAGCTGGAACAGGTAGACTGGCCAAGCCAGAGTTTACTTTCCACACAGACTGCATCTTGGGGGCTAGCAAAGCCCATCCCAGAGGGCCCCATCTGGGGCATGACAGGGGCACAGGCATCCTTGGATGAAGACAGCTGACCTACCTCTTCTTCATGACTCCTTCTTCCTCATGGTCCATAGCATCCTCCACAGCTCTTACGGAATCAAACCTTGACATATAAGGCTTGTCATCCCTCCATGGAGGGACTGTCATTTGCCTGCCCATCTCTCCAGCACCACTGTCCTTTCAGTCTCCAGTCTTCACAATACCTGAAAGACATGCCACCTCCCAAATGCACCTTCAACGTGTTCCTCTTAGCTCTGTGCTCCTCACACATTCACTCTCCTCTCACCCCTCCCCCACCTGTGAATAAGTCCTACTCAGTCTTTAGGAGGAGCTGCAGTATCAGCGCCTGCAGCACTTCTGTCCCGAAGCTCTGTGGCTCCAGGCTCAGCGTTCTCCCGGCCCTTGCTCTCCACCAGGATTCTGCATCCACACCATGGCCATCACATTTCCCCTCAACCCTATAGCAGAGCTCAGCAGTCACACGATGGCAAGCCCACCTGAACACGGGTCAAGGCTGGATGTGTTTAACTTTTCCTTTAGTTTTACCCTATGGTAGTAAGAACACTTAACCTAAGACCAACTCTCTTCATAAACATTCAAGTGCATACAATACTGTTAAACTCTAGGCACAGTCTAAGGAAAGGAAATGCCACAGTGTAGGACAACACGGATGAACCCTGAGCATGTGTAAGCAAAGTAAGCCTGTCACAGAAGCAAACGCCGCCTGGTCCCACTGCATGAGGCATTTGAAATCAGTCACAGAAGCCAAGCGTGACATGGTAGACAGGGTGTTCTTGAAGGCAAGAGCCCTTTGACGGCATCTCCGGCAGAGCCACTGAAGAGTGTCTGCTGAATGAGCAAATAAGCTCTGAGTTACTGGACTCCATTCATCTCCCTCATGAAGTCAGAACGAGCAGGCCAAGCCACCTCTCTTGAGGCCACCCACCCATTCACGCTCCGTCCACCTTCTGGGCTCTCTGAAAACTGCGTGTCTTACTCTTCCTCTTGTCTAGGCAGCCTGGGTCTCTAAACGAGTGAAGGCATTCCTTGTTGGAGAAGAATACTCTGAGAGAGTCGGGGACACATGCACACATCTACTGAGCTTTCTAAGTCCCATCTCTTCTTTACAAGAAGACAGCAGACAGGACGGACCAATGCAGCTTCTGCAATGCACAAGGTACTGGTCATATGAAATCCCAACACAGTTTCTGCAAGTCAGGGAACAGGGCCCGTCTGAGAGATTAGGAACTAAGGCCAAGGGTTCTTAAGCAATTGGCATATATTCAGATAAATAACTAGGAGCAGATCAGGAACTTGAGCAGACCAGGCTAACGCTGTTATGACCTCTTTGTTCTCATATTTTCTTCTGAAGCCAAAGCCGTTCTGCAAATTTCTTCCCAGCAGCCAACAGTCACCAAGGAGCCGCTTCCTGAACTGCTCCACCCCCAGCAGGTTTCACGTGTCTCGGTGCCCAGAGAAGACGCTTAGCACAGATTCAAAACCGAAAGACGCCCATGTGTTCTTGCTTTGCTATTCAAAATTTAAGCCCACTCAGCCTTTTCTGTTGATCTTAACTATTAGTTTGTTTTTCCATTGCTGTGACAAAATACTCTGACCGATACCAACTAGAGGAGGAAAGGGTTTATTCAGCTCACATCTCCCAGATCACAGGTCACCAGGGAGCCCAAGGTAGGAACTCAGGGCAGGAACCTGGAGGCAGGAGCTGAAACACAGGCAATGGAGGAACACTGCTTGGTCCCCTGACCCCTGCTCAGCCTGCTTTCTTACACAATCCAGGACCACCTGCTCAGGGATGGCACCACCCACAGTGGGCTGGGCCCTCCCACATCACTCAATAATCAAGAAGATGCCTGACAGACATGGCCACAGGCCAGTACAATAGAGGAAATTCCCAAATTGAGACTGCCCCTACCCAGATGTGTCAAGTTGACACTAAAGCTACCCAGCACATTAACTATTAGACCAGCCTAAGAAGGCTGCTTGCTATCTGAATTCTAGTTTTGATTCCCCTTGGTCCCTCGAGGGATCCCATGTACTCATTCAGGACTTTGGCTAGGGCCAGAGCTCTCCATTTCTGAATTCGTTGGGATGTGATCTTAGAAGGGATGCCCTTGCAAAGGCAGTTTGGAATGAGAGGCCTGGAATGGATGGAGGAGGCTGAGGAGGCTCGGAGCCAAGTCTGTGTGATGTCAATCATGCTGGGGCCCGGCTCTTGCTTCACTTCCCACCTCACTGGTCATTTCATCTGCGTCCTTCACTGATGCTCCACATTTCCCTCATGTCCTGGGTGACAGGTTAGAGCAAGGGCCCGGGAGCACACTTTAGGTCTCTTTTTCCATCTCTTAAATGGTTATAAGTATCGTTTGTGGTCTGACGACTTGAAGATATCATGGATCTTTCCTGCGACCTTCAGACTCAAACAAGCACAGAGCTGCTCAGTGTCTCCATGTTGAGGCTGGACAGTCCTCCCCTGACACCTTCACATGCTGTCCCCGTACATCTGCTGCCTCACCGCCAGGACACAATACCGATTCCACTCTCCCAGACTGCTCAGGTCAGAAACCTTTAGATCCTTAAGAGCACCTCACTTTTCCCCCACAACCCAGGACTAACACACCAGCCAACCTTACATATTCTATTTTGTGTATTCAGCACAGCTCCAGAATCGAACCCCTTCCCTCCACCTCCACAGCCACAATCACAAGTGCAATCACCCTCATCGATGGCAAGGACCTGCTCTTGGCTTCTGTCAAACGCCCATCCTCCACACCCGAGCCCAAGTGCATCCTTCACAGTGTAAGGCAGATCCAGGTTTCCCGCTGTCACACCCTTCATCAGCTGCCCGCTTCTCTCAGCATGACACCACAGCTCCCAAGGTTGTCCCCACACCCACTCAACTGTCCTCTCTCCCCTGTTCCAACGTCACTCCAGCCACACTGGGCTTCTGGTTATTCTCCTTGCAAAACCATCACACTTGCTGTTCTCTCCCCCACGAGACCCCTTGTGTCTGGCGTACATGTCAAGAGTGCTGAGATCTGACCTGTGGGCAGAGCCCTTCCCATCTGGCTTGTGGATGATGCCAGTGCCGCCCCACTGCCATACATCTATCCTCTGCTTCAGATTTTATTTGTATTCGCAGTGTCAATAACCATCTGCTATGCTACATGTGTTTTGTTTTTTCTTCTTATTTTGGCTGTTGTCTCCCCTGCCTAGAATGCTGGTTCCATCAGGACAGGTCTTATTGTTTGTTTTGTCTGCAGCACATCTCCAGTGCCTAGAACAGTGTCTGACACACAGGAGGCAACCGGGAATTTGTTTTCTAGTAAATGAGTGAACACGTGAAGGGATGACAGCAGGGATGTGCTGAGAGGTCCAGGACGCCAACTGAGGACTGTACCCAGACTGAAGAAGCCCTATGAGCTTTAAAAATGTCGTGTTGTTCCCCCCCCAGCCCCCTACCCCGGCCCGGGTGCACACATGGCCCCATCAATCCTGTGCTTTCCACAGTGTCAAGGGCCTGACACCTTCCCTGGAGGTGGTCTGCAGGTGTGGGGTATGTATCCTGAGGCAACCCAGCTCTCTTCTGTTTGTGAAGAGGGAGGTGAAATAACATGGTGGATCACTGGGGCACGCACATGGACATACAGATAACCCCAGAGGCCTGAAGAGTATGCTGTAACCCCTTTACTCATTGCTCTGCCATTTCCCCTGCAGGAGTACCCAACCACACCGCACAGCCATGAGCAAGGTAGCCTGTGGGCCCCTTCTCCAGGTGGATGCTGGCCTCCGTGTTCAGTGGAGCGATGAATGGGAAGGACAGCAGAGAAGGGGGGGAGGCTGCGGGGGGGAGGCTGCGGGGGCGTCTGAGGGTGGGGCGATCTCCGGGGTGCCCTGCGCCAGTCTCTCCTCGCCACTGGATCCACCCACGCCTGCACACAGATGCCTTTCTCCAAACAAACTCGAGGAACCCAGGGGTGGCACGTGCTTGCCTCACCTTCAGCATACTGCCTGCCTGCAGATGAAATGCCTCACGGGCTATGTTCCCCGCCCAGTCGATCCTGTGCCTTCTGCCAGCGATGAGTGGGAAGGATCAGGCACTTTCTCTGGAGTTGGTCTGTAGGTTGTGGGGTATGTGCCCAGAGGCATCTCCAGTTTTATTATTGATTTGGATCGGCCAATCCAAAGCATTAGGCTGCTCCTGAGAACCACTCACAGAACTGTCTCCTGGGCCTGGTCCTTCTCTGGGTGCACTGTGTGTGGTAAAGAGCTAGCTAACTGTGGAGCCAGGCAGACCTGGTTCTAGGCTTAGCTGCACCCTTGGTCCTGGGCATCTCTAAGCCTCAGTTTCTTTGTCATACATGTAACTGATCATCATGCCTACTGCATAGGATCAGTAAAGTGCTTCACTGGGGTCCACCATCTCAACAGCACACTGAGGGAACTGGGGCCCTGGCCACATCTGTCTGCCTCCCTCACACTGGACACTGGACACTCTGAGATCAGGGTCTTTTGCCACATTCCTCTGAGTCCTCTGGCCACCGCTACTCGACTTGCACAATGATAGCTCTTTTTGGAGGATTTGCTGAGCCCCACAGAATTGCAAAAGGCCAAGGGAGGGGTAAATCCTGCCTGGGAGACTTGCTCAAGAGGGGCACATCCTTTGTGGCTGGCTGGGAGATTGCCATTCTGGGGCTGTCAGGCTGAAATGAGGACTGCTGGCTGACTCTCCAGGGTGAGCCTCGCTCCTCAAGGTGGCAGGGAGTGTATCACAGGGGAGGGAGTTCTGATTTTTTTTTTTCCTTACAAAATTCATCACAGACACTCAGCCTAAGACACAAGTGAAAACAGAACCGTGTTTTGACTTCTAATTTATCTTCTTAATACTCACTTTCCCGTGCCCTGGAACAGAGCCAACGAGTCTCAAAGATCACATTTCACCAGCAACCTTGAAAGTGTGATTCAACATCTCTTTTTGCAGTAATAAGATCTTTTAACCCAAAGTGACCATTTTAGGAGGCTGAAACAGGACAAAAGAACCAATAGGTGAACTGAAGCTCGGGACTGTTAAAGCCCTGGGGAAAGTCAATGTGCTCTGAAGCCAGCTTCCAGCTGTGACTTAAGAAACGGATGGCCTGGAGTTCAAGGGGGGTGTCTGCCAGGGACTGAGGGTGCATCTGGCAGTGTTCACCCAGGGGCATGTCTTCAAGGCAAGGGCAGCCGGGATCCTCAGAGGGATCCTCAAGAGAGGAGCAGGGCATCTAGTTATCCCAAATGTGGGTCTAGCCAGAGCCAAGCGGTTGGACAAGAATTGAGAGTCAGAAAGGGAATAGCTTGAGAGCAACAAGGGGCATCCTCATGGTGCAGACTGGCAGTAAGGAGCAGAAGTCCAGAGACGGGACACGGGGCTGGGTGGCTTGATGCTCCAATAAGTCACTTCAAGCAAGACTGACAGGCACCGTGGCTCATGTGGCAGCCGTGAAAGCCATGTGTAAAGGGACGGAGTGAGGGACGGAGTGAGGCTGTCAGAGGGCAGGTCAGCCACGTCCTCTTCCCGCCTGTTTCTCTAGAGCCAGCTTGCTAGCATCATGGGGTTTCTGGGGCACCTCCTACCCAACCCCAGGGCAGAGGATGACAAGCAGAGTCACGATATACACCTTCCTTTGCTGTTACCAGCCCCTCCCCACCCCAGAGGCATGGCTGCTCCCCCATGTCCCTCTTCCTCCTCATGCTCCTGCAGCCCAGACAGAACACCAGAGTTTCCAGAGGCCATGCTTATTATGTACTACCCAGGCCTCCCATTTTGCAGATGGGACTACAAATGTCCCGAGTGGCGCTGCACCTCACTAAGAGAATAGCTATGCTGAGGTGGATCCCTGGGTCTCTTGACTTGATCTCTCCTCTGTGACATATAGTTCAGAGGCAAGCTTGATTCAGAGTATGATTTAAGCTATTTCTTATTGTACAATCAATATTTTTTTGTGACAAAAGTTCAAATTGAATACATATATAAAAATAAACTGTGATGAGACTCACACCCACACATACTCGATCACTCACCAACATACACAATAGATGTGATTATTGAAACAGTTTGCTATGTAGGGTCAGATATTTGAAGTCCCACTTGAGGAGGCAGATAAGAAGCAGGATCCCCACATCAGGCATGGTGAGTCATGTCCATAATCCTAGCACTGGGGAGTCTGAGGCAGGAGGATTATCATGAGTTTGTGGCCAACCAGGGTTATAGAGTGAGTTCCAGGCTGGCCTGAGCTAAGTGACCCTGTCTCAAAAAAGGAAATAGTATTCCTAGCACATGTGTATACACACGCACACACGTGTACACAAACACAAGAATCCAGTCTTCTGTACAGCAGCCCTACAAGTGACCACCCCATCTTGATGGCGTTCCTGCAGGGCTAAGGGAGCCTGTCACTCTGGAACATGCTCTCTACTTTTAGGTAGCTCCGGGGGTCAGAGAGGCCGAGGTCCTCCTTTACTTGAATGCCACTTGTCCCCTTATGGCCCAGCTTCAACTCTTGGTTCATCCAAATATATATTCCCTCTTGTTTATAGTGGCCTTTAAGCATGCATAGCATCTGGACACCCCTATCTCTACCTCCGAGGCTACAGACTTTGTCCTAAAGAACACTGTGAGGCTCTCCTGTCACTTGCAGACTATATGGGGCCCAAGTTACTGAGCACTGAAGGGGAGAAACATACTTTATTCCTCGGTGTCCTCAGTAAAAAGAGGAAGCCACCCCTCAGTGACTCCATGTGAGCCCCACGTAAAGAGAATCCAACACCCCCAGGTTCAAATACAACCAACTTAGTGAAGGATGGACTGCTTGCTAATGTGCATGTTTTGAATTCCTTTGGAAAGCGAAGATTCTGCATTAACAGAGAGCTCTGGAGTTTAAATAAGCATTAAATTGCACAAGAGCCCCTGTCAGAACGTGTCTGGATCCCACTACAAACAAGAGACAAGAGGCCCCTGGGCCACTCATTTGCCTCACATGAACCCAGTTCTTGGTTCTGTATAGTCAGAAGAATGACCTGCAATAGCTATACTTTAGATTCTCAATGGATGGATTTATTAAGTACATAGCAAGCCAAAGTAAAAGGAGGGAGAGAGAGAGAGAGAGAGAGAGAGAGAGAGAGAGACAGAGAGAGAGAGAGAAACACAGCACGCAGGAGTTGTCTAAAGAGGCCGCCACAGAGAGTTTCTCATACCCACTGTCTCTCTGAGAGAGAGAGAGAGAGAGAGAGAGAGAGAGAGAGAGAGAGAGAGAGAGAGAGAGAGAGAGAGAGAGAGAGAGAGAGAGAGAGAGAGAGAGAGAGAGAGAGAGAGAGAGAGAGAGAGAGAGAGAGAGAGAGAGAGAGAGAGAGAGAGAGAGAGAGAGATAGAGAGAGAGAGAGAGAGAAACACATCCAGCAGGAGTTGACTAGGGATGCTGAGGCAGCCAGCTGGAGCTCCCCACTAGCTGTCTCTCCATCGCTGAGCTTCTGGGCAGGAGCGTTCATATCATGGGATGAACAATAATGACTTCCACTGGAAGTAGCTCACCTTCTAGCTGTTCTCAAGGACAGTGTGCATTTACCTTTGGGCTGTACTTCTGTTTGATGTAATGCTCCATCTCACAGAGCTGCGGAGGGGCAGCCTGTCTTCAGACAACAGATCTTGGAGGACACTCTGAAACAAACATGCTCACAACTTCTCTGTGAACTGGAGCAGCATGTGATAATTTACCAATATAATGTATGTTACATCTTCCCGGCCAAGGCACATATGACTGCGAACACTGGGGAGAGGCAGAGGGCAGATTCTCCTCTCTTCCTCCCTCCCCAACCACTGAGGTATCAGGCTTCCTTCTGGGGGTCTCTCTGAATTCCTGCTTACCCCAATGTGCCCTTGGAGAAGACCTCACTGGTGGTAAGCTGTTAATACCACAGACCAAGCATAGATCTACAGAGTCCTGGTCCTGTCTGTGCTGAGCAGCCATGGTTAACAGTACGGATGCTGCTCCATGTGGTACCAGGGCTCAGCATGTGCATAGTGCTTATATACTACTAGTGGTGTGCATAGGTGCTCAGTAAACACCAGCTGCTCTCTAAACTGCTGAGCTTGGTACTGTTCAGAGACTTACCCTCGGGCTCTGGGCATCTGACTTGCCTTCTGCCAACTAATCCCAGGAGACAGGCATCATTAGCCCATTGTACAGCTGAGGAGAGTCTCAATGCTGCCTGAGGCTATCTCTAGACTGTCCTGAGGTTCCTGGAGACCCGCAGGGTAGAGGCAGGGTAGGACTGACTCTCAGTTTTGGCACCAGAGTGCTCTGGGATGAAGGAGAGAGGAGGGGTTGGAAAAGGAAGAGGGACCATAGGGAGACAGGAGGAGGGCTGGCACCAAGGGCCAAAGCTTATTGAAATAAATACCCTGGTAATTGGTGTGCTGGGTTTGTCTCTGGATGACAACAGGAAACCAGCAGAGAGCTCAGAGGATTAGCCCCTGTCCTCTCTGAGAACCCGGGGCCTGGAGCACAGGTGTGAAGGCAAGTTAACTGCCTCCTGTGAGGTACTTAACTGCGGTGTTTAGATGATGGAACTTTGGAAATGATGAAAGATAAGATGACAAGGGTACGGCCCTACTCCAAGGGGACTGTGGCTTTGCAAGGAAGAAGAACCTGGAATGGAATGCCAGGCCCTGTGCTGCACCACCTTGGACACTGAAGAGTTCCCACTAGCAAGAAGGCACTCACCATGGGAAGCCCTTGCCCTTACTTTCCCAGCAGGACTATGAGAGATGCATTCCTTTTCTTACCATTGCTGTGGCATTCGGTTACATTGGAAAGTGGACTAAGACAAGCCTGTTTGGGCTAAGTGCGACTAAGACCCCACTCTGCTGTGGGTGGCTGTGCCAGAGGCTAAAGTCCTCTCTGCACCCGAATCCCTGCACAGAAGGGGTGCTCCGTCAAGGTACACTGAGCCACAATGAATGAATAAATGAATGAATGGGACAAGGGAAGGGGTGCTGTGGGGGGCAGCAGAGGTGTGGGCCTGCCTCCCCTCCCCACGAAATTCTGCAGAGCAATGGTAGGCGTGTACCTACATGCATGTGCCAGCTGAGGAGCAGTCCTGGATTCTCATATGCACATCTGCGCACAAGCACACGTTCCTGGGCATGTGCCATGGTCGGACACAATTTTACTCTTGCTTCTGATTCCAAAGCACAGCACCCAATTTCAAGTCACTGCACAATCCGACGGCACAGAAAGCGTCCACATCCAGGACTTCACTGCCATTCCCTTTTTCCATTTCACAGATTGAGAAAGGCTTGCCTGGGACAGCGGGGTCCCCGCAGCTGGCTGGCCGCTGCATTTTGGCCTTTGCAGGGTTAGACACTGCTCAGTCCCCCACCCCCAGCGCTGCTGCCTGCACCCAGCCTTGCCTTGGTTTATCCTCAGAGAAAAGCGGCATTCCCGAAGGTAGTCTAAGTTCCACACAGTGTGGCCCTCCTCCTCCGAGCTAGTGGTTCCCTTCCTAGGCACAGTCCCCGGGTCCCCTGTACCTCTGCCTCCCAAGGCTAGGCTCTGTCTGTTGTTGGGGACTGTCCTCTCTCCCCTTCCCCTGGGTGACCATGCCTCTACTTGCGGGTCATGCCTCAGTCTTATCTCTGCTTTCCCTCCTGGGTCATCTCCTCTCTGTCATTCCATGTCTGCGAGCCTCTGTGATTATTATTCTGATGCCAACCCCTAAATTCTGAAAGGACAGGGCCCATGTGCCCACAGTCCAGCACAACACCTGGAACAAAGAAGGTGCCCTAGAAGACACTGAATGAATGAATGAATGAATGACCAGCAATTATGGAAAGAGCCACTCCAAACAGTAATTTTGCAGTTATGATTTTCAAATCAAAGGTTTTGTTTTCTATTTAAAAAGCACTATGGAGGCAGGTGTGGTGGCGCACATCTTTAATCCCAGCACTGGGGAGGCAGAGGCAGAGGGATCTCCCTGAGATCAAGGCCAGCCTGGTCAAATTCCAGGCCAACTGGGGTTATAGGGAGACCCTGTCTCAAAAAAACAAAACCAAAAACAGACCAAAAAAAGTATGATGCAAACTTTATAGAGAAACACAAAGCAGCAAATGTGTGCGTCCTCAGCGCCAAAAGTTGTCCCCCAACATTCAGACCAAGAGGCCCCGTGACCCAGAGCCCCGTGACCCGGAGCCCCATCACACAGCATCCACCTGTGCGGAGCTCTGAGCCCCTCTTCTGCAATCATGTGGTCTGTGGGCAGAGCCACGTTTGCAATTCATCTTCCAGAAAAGACCCAGGATGCATCCTGCCTGGGAAAGGGCTTCAGCGCTGTTACCTCAGAGTGTGTTCACGTTCACAGTCCTTTCAGAAAAAAAAAATTTTAATTATACATTCTCTTTTTAAAATGGAATTAATAATTTGGAGCCAAAAGCTCAGGGTCCTGTACATCTCAAATTTAAAGCAAGTCAGTTGCTACTGGGAAACGAAATAACCAGACAAGGAGAGGAGCGAAAAAAAAAAAAAAAGAGAATCCAGATTAAACAGCCTGCAGCTTCGCCCCAATTACACTGTCTTCCCAGCTTTTGTCTGCAAAGGTGCTTTCGTTTCAAGGAGGAGGAATAAATTTTAATGTGACAGCTGATATGATTCCCGTTGCAAAATTAAAACACATTTTGTCAGATATTTTATATTTTATTGACACACATATAATTTCACACTGTAGATATGGTTCATATTTTATAAGCCCTGTAAACAGACAAAGGGATCCACACCTTCCCTCTAAATCAATGGGGTGCAGCACGGGAGCAGGAAAGGTTTTAAAGCTACAGATCAGCACAATTTAGTCAATGGCAGAAGCTCAGAGAAGCTTCCAGGGCAAGCCGGGGGATTGCAGCCACCTCCTGGGGGTCAAGTGGGGCAGGGCACCGCAGGACTCCCACCTCAGGCCTGTCTGCACGTCATTCAAGGACTCTGGAGACCGAACTGAGAAGGACGCACCCACTCCTGCTTGTGGTCCCTGAAGCTAGTGCCCAGAGCACAGCAAAATGTCACCTCCCGGGAGGAGGGATGGGGAGTGGGTGACCACCGGGTGCTGAGTCACAGCAGGAAATTCAGATGTGCTCCTGCACAGCAAAGTGCTTGTGGATAAAACCAAGATGTGCAACGTGAACATTTTCAAAACCCAGAAGAAAGGTTTTGGCGAGCTTTTGCCATGAAGACATGATACACTTTGGAGAACATGGAGATGTTTAACCCAAGTTAAATATTATGCTGTGCGCGCACACATCTGAACGCCGCATATTAACCCTGTTGTCAATAGCTATAATCTTATAGTCTCATGAATCAAGTTTAAATGAATTTAATATAAATAGAAAGTAAACAAAAATATGTAATGAGCTTGAAGCTGCTTTTCAAAGAGAAAAGGGTAAATTTAGGCCACACAGGTTAGATCACTGTGCACCCTGAGGCCCATGTCTTTGTAACCAGTACCTGGTATATCTCACATGTATCAAGTGCTTGGTGTGGCCTTGGTGACTTTTGTTAGGGTCTCGGGAAACTGGGACACCATGAGACCCTAAACAGTTCAAATCCCCAGTAGCACTCAAAGGAACTAAGTCACATGACCACTTAGCACCCCCCAACTGCAAAGCCGAAATCTAACCTAAATGACTGATCCTTTACGATCGTGGTGGGAATGGTACCTGACTTTGCCAAAAGATCACACTTGACCCTCAGTACAGCCCTGGCAAGATAAGATCTGCAGACTGGTTTTAAATGTGACAGCAAATCTGTACCACTCCTAGACTGGTGGGGGTGGAGCTCACTGGTAGAGCACTTACCTTGCATGTGCAAAGCCCTAATTTGATCCCGGGCACCCCCCAAAAGGTGGATCTTAATTCCCTCCACTTTCCACAGGGAGCTTTTATGCTTGCTGAGAAGGCAGTGCTGGCTGAGCTAACTCCTCACCCCATATGAGGAGGAATGGTCCTCACAGGTGACTTCACCCAGCCTGGAGGGAAACCTCCAATGAGCCCGGATGCTCTGCATCTCAAAGGAGGTATTTTGAACCTTATGACTGACATGAAGAATGAAGTCTGGCATTTGAGGGGGACAAAGTGTTCACTATTAATATGTCTGTAAGAAACAGGAACGGGGGAGTGGGCGTGAGTTTGAACAGCCATGTTGTTAATGGTAGCACAGTAAGACAGCAACAGGGTCAGGCCTGGTGGTACATGTGGAAGACAGGCTTGAGCCTAGGGTGATATTGCAACTGTCAGGGTCATGTGGTTTCCAGGAATCCAGGCTCTGTAATCTGAAACCCAGTATGTTAATGAGCCATCCTACCCTCTATTCTGTGATAGGACGTTAAATCTCTTATGCTAATAGGATGCTGTCTGTTATGCTAATAAGGTATCCTACTTGCTGTGCTGTGATTGGACCACCACCCCTATATAAGCTGTGCTTTCCTGCAATAAAGCAGACCTGTGTCACTGAACCTGGTCTCCTGTGTCTGAATGCGGCTCCGCTGACACAGTCTCCTCACCAGCCCTGAGGTCCGGGACCGGGCAGAAGCAGCGACGACGGGAGGCAGCACAGGGCAAGCAGAAGAACTGCCTCAGCACCAGGCACGCAGAAGAGTGGCCTCGACACCTGTGAGAACGAAGGAGCGGCACTCACAAGAACGGAGGAGCGGGTGCCGCTGGCGGTGACAGCAGGTACCCATCTTTAATCCCAGCACACTTTTAATCCCATTACTTGGGAGGCAGAGGCAGGCAGATCTTGGTGAGATGCAGGCCAACCTGGTCTACATAGCGGGTTCTAGGCCAGCTGGGGCTACAGGAAGATCCTGTCTCAAAAAATCCAAAATAAATCATAAATAAATAAACAGGTATTTTAATAGCATCTACTCTCAGAACTGGGAGTAAGTGACAGAGTGAACCTCAGGAAGATTCCAGATCCAATCACCCTATTGATGCTGCACAGACAATGAGAGCTGCCTCTCAACCCTGCCTGGAACACGGGTCCATGTGCTCCAAGTCCTTGGGCTTCTTCATATAATAACCTACTTCTAGAACAAACTGTCTTTTTGCAGATGAAAATATCAGGGCTCAGAGAGACCGAGCCACCTGTCCCATGGCTTACAGAAGGCACCATTAGGACTGGACTGGTACCAGCTAGCAAAGCTTCTGCCCATAGCCACTGCCCCACATAGCCACGACCCCAGGCACCTTCTAGACTGCCTCACCATCCCAGAAGCAGGGCTATGAAGTCTCCTTAACCTTCAGTTCTTAGAAAACACTGACCCGAGCTCTGTCCCCTGGCATTCTGACCACGAATTGACGGTAGTTCTGCCGTCATATTATTTTGTGTTCATTATTTATTTTTAGCTTATTTAGATGTCATTTTACCAGGAAGAACAACATTAAAATAAACCCATAGCAGAAGACCTGCTGGTAATGGAGGTGGGAATACAGGAAGGAACAAATGTCAACACCATCATGTGCACAGCAGTGGACTCTGGGACTGGCCTTTGCCATCCTAGAAACATTAAGGAAAAAGAAATCGAAAAAAGAAGTCATGATCAGTTGAGCTCTAACTCCAAAGTTTGTTATAAAATGCAGGATGGAATTCTCCCCCACTAGCTCCTGCCCCTCCCCACTACCCTGCACCCCACAGATAGGTGTTAAAATGCCCATTACTTTCTTACTGTGATGCCATTAACAACATCCAGACTCATCATTGCACCCCACTGCTCCTGCTGCTGCTGGGGCCCAGTGAACGCCTTGCCTGTCCCTGTGGGCACAGGTACAAGGCTTGTTCCTCTCATCCAGCCACAGAATGGGAGAAAACCTTTGCCTACTATACTTCAGACAGAGGGTTGATGTCTAGAATATATGAAGAACAGCAAATCTTTCCCTTTGTGCAGCCCAGGCTGGCTTCATACTCACAATCCTCCTGCCTCAGCCTCCAGAGTGCCGAGGGAGTCATACTTTTTTGTAAAACATTCATTCATTCATTCATCATGTGCATGTGGGGACTGTGCACACGTGTGGAGGTCAGAGGACAATGTACAGGAGTTGGTTCTTTCCTTCCACCGCGTGGGTCCTGGGGATCAAACTCAGGTTGTTAGACTTGGCAGCAAGCACCTTTACCCATTGGGCCATCTCACTGGCCCTGAAGGGTTCATTCTTGATGTCAGCAATAAGGTTCAAAATAGCTGATCTCTTTTGAAATGCAGAGCATCCAAGTTCACTGAAGGATTTATTCAAGGCTGGGGAGGATGTCTCTTGTAAAGATGATTCTTCTGGCAAAGGTGTGCAGATGAAACAGGTAGGAGCCTGGCGGAGGGCTCTGAAATCTGATGAAATAGTGGGGCAGCGGCAGGGGGAAATGGGGGAAAGAATGGAGCAGGTGCTGCCGGACAAGCCAGAGGCAGCCTGGAGGGGCCCTGGCACAGGAGGGAGTCCCATACTGGAACAAGGCTTATTCAGAATGGCAGCAGGGGATGGAAGAGGAAGAGGTCAAACGACCCCTGGAGGGCAAAGGCCTTGGGCTCAGCAAGTCTTTAAAACGCTGGCCTGTCACCCGTAAGGCCTGGAGCTCCAGCAGCAAACTACTTGTGCTCTACACCTCTCAGCAGCTCGTTCTTGAGATGGGTGTGTCACTGGAGTCTCACTAGTCCTCAGTAATTGTACTGGTGTTACCACGCCCCTCATGGGATCTATTAAAATTGTATCCTTAACTGCACTCAGAGCCCGGCATGTAGTCGCTGCTCATCAAACTGGCTGGTCCTGCAATTCAAGCGCACATCCACCTGGAGTCTCTTGGACCTTTTGCTTTCTCTTCCCAGATCTCCCAGCTAGCTCCTGCTCATGCAAGCTCTGCTCCAAGGTCAGGACCCTCAGGAGCTTGCTCATTCATCCTCACTGTGTGTGTGTGTGTGTGTGTGTGTGTGTGTACACTTACGTCTGTAGGTGCATGTGTGACCTGTGAATATAGAAGTTGAAGACAACCCCAGCTGTTTTCCTCAGGAGCTCTGCCCAGCCCTTACTTGTAACAACCCATCACCCAGACCCACCATGTCCCTGAGTTCATCCCTTCTTTCCCACTCTCAACTGAAACCTTAGGATTTATTTCCTCAAGCACTGTTAGATCTTTGTTGCTTCGGTGCATGGGCCTTGTCTGTCTTGTTAACCTTGAACTGCCCTGACTCCCCATGGATAGCATACAGTAGGAGCTCAATAAATGTTTACAAAAGGACTGAATTTGTTGAGTATTGTTTTGGAAGCGAAACCTTAGGATTTATTTCCTCAAGCACTGTTAGATCTTTGTTGCTTTGGTGCATGGGCCTTGTCTGTCTTGTTAACCTTGAACTGCCCTGACTCCCCATGGATAGCATACAGTAGGAGCTCAATAAATGTTTACAAAAGGACTGAATTTGTTGAGTATTGTTTTGGAAGCAGGGAAACAGAATAAGATAACCACCTGTTCA
>NW_008328488.1:1179118-1211117 GCF_000622305.1 Nannospalax galili
CAATGGCTGCACCACACTGGAGAGGCTGAGAATCCGTAGTTGCTCAGTCCACGAGGCTGGATGTCTCAGTAGTTCCAATCCGGTGCTGAAGGCCTGACTAATTCCAAAATATCAGCTAGTCTTCAGTCTACAGCAGCAAGACGAACTCACCAGGGAGAGAAGGCAAGCAGCAAGAAGCCAGGCGTTCTCCTCTGCCGTGGCCTTTTATACGGGCTGCCATCAGAAGGTAACACCCACATTTAGGGTGTGTCTTCCAGCTTCAGATGACCCAATCAAGAAGATCTCTCTCATTTCAGTTAATCCCAGATCCAGTCAAGTTTACACCCAGGATTAGCCATCACACCTGGCTTCCTAGCAAGCAGGTCCTGCCTTCATTAACAGCTATCCCCCCAGAACTCGGAGCCCTGTCTCAGGTGCCGTAGCTATTTATCAGATGTCGCTCTAATTGGCTGCCTGGTAGACTGACTGCTCCCCGACAGGGCGGAAAGCGGGCCGGTCTCCTCTCGCCCTCTACTTGTTCACAGATGAACAACTTTATGTGATCCATGTCCATCAATTGTGACATAAGGGAAATGAGGAGACGGGACAGTTGTGGCTGGGTCAAAAAGCATAGCACAAGGAAGGTGGTCAGTGGATCTTATGGCAGCAGGCCAGGATGCCAAACTCAAAACGAGTGTGGATTGTCACGAGGGCAGAACAGAGAAAGCGCCGGCTGGAGGGAAGAGCCTCGATTCCAATGCCTGCTTTGAACGAATCAGTCTTGGGTTGGGAGTAAAACTTAGACAGTTCAGTGTCCTTGCTTGTAAATGGAACAGTGCTGCCTGCTTTGTCAGTTTGTTGTAGGGATTGTAGATAATTTGTGGACTGTCTGTGGTGCATAGTAGGTGTTTCATAAATAGTGGCTATTGTTTAATTTTCAGAGTGATACTTGGGATGGAGTAAGATTTTACAGTGTTTTGCACTAACATTTATTTCCTCATAAGCCAGGAGACAAACTACATTCCATGGTTGAATGTAATTCTCCAAGTTCTCCCCATGCACCGTTGTCACCTTCTGCCCTCCAGACTTCCTCCCAGCCCCTAATTTCATCTTCCAGTTTAATATTTCTGGGACGATTACCTTACAGTTTAGACAGTCAGATTCTCAGAGGGCATTCCTTGATTGTTTTTAGTACCTAGCAATGAAAACTTCAGGATGAGAACGAGTAGCAGATGAGATCTCAGCACCTCCAGTGGAGCTGTGAGGGAGCCAGATCCAAGACAGCCACAGAGATCCAGCTTTTCTGGGGTGGAAACAGCCGGAGAGATGGCACTTTTCCCAGCTGAGCGATGGGCTTTTGAGGAGAGTCACCAATGTCCAGTACCCCGAACCTCCGCAGTATGCAACGTCTAACCTACTGCTGTATATTCTAAAGCACAGCCAAGGTTTCCACATTGCTCCTAAAGGCCCGAACCCAGGGCTTCTCTTCCTAAGAAGATGGGTTTTTTGTTCTGTGATTGCAGGGTCTAGAGAGCTAAGCCTGCGACTCTATTTCTGGAAAGTTCCAGGGCCATGTCGTTTCCGCTAGCTTGCACACCTGAGATGGAGTGAGGCAGTCAGCAGCTAGACACTCAGACACCTAGAGTTCATGGAAGGGAGCTAACTGCAGAGACTTCCTCTCCACTGAGCTTTTTTTCTATAAATAGAACTCTTAAATTAGGCTTGAAAATTAAAGAACACTATTTAAATCAAATTGCATTAAAGAGGAAGAGTTAGAGAAAATCAATGACTTCACAGTTACTATACTGAACTGCTGGAGGGGGAAAATGCTTTTCTGTTCCCCTTGGTTACGGGAATGCCTTCTCCATTCCTGACTCCCTCTGCCCTGACCACCTCTTCCTGGGCTGTGTGCTGTCTTCACTCACCTGTCAACCTCCACTCCATAAACAAGAAGCTGGGAGATGGCATCAGTAAAGAAAATCTTGAAATAGAACCTAAAGAGATTTGGGGGATGAAACGCTGAAGCGCACGGATTAGGTGGGACCTGCCCCCACCACTCCAATGAGCCTTTGTCCATATTTCACCCCAAAGAAAGCCCCACTATCCTTCCCTGGGCTGAGAGACCTCTGCTTACCCTCCCTTCTCTCTAGATTCACCCCTCACCTCTCTCCAGACTCACATGTCTGCCCTTAGTTTTTCTAACACCAGGAGGGGAGTGTCAAGCTTCTTTCAAAAGCTCATTTCAGTTTTGTCAAGTCACACTGTCTGTCAAACCAAGGTCAAAGTTATCACACGTCTCCTGACACACCACGGTTCATGAAGACTGCTCACACAATCCTGGACTAGAATTGACTTTAATGCTGTTCCAGGCCACACTTGAGCTTGGCAGTGCTCATCTCCACTATCTTCTGTCTCTGAAAAACCTTTTCAAGCACTGTTAGATCTGTGCCTCCACTGACATTCAGATCCAAGCACCTAGCCCAGGCAGAACTTGCTTTGCAGTGTTTATTTATTTGATTTTTTTGGTGTGTGTATGCATGTGTTGTGTGCACATGTTGTATGTGTGTACATGCTGTGTGTTCAGGTGCATGTATGTATGGGAGCACACGATGGCAGGTGCATGAGGAGGCCAGGAGACAACTTCAGGCACCATCCCTCAGGGTCTTTCAATGGCCTGAAACTGACCAAGCCGTCTAGGCTAGCTGGTCAGTTAGCTCCAAGGATCTGCCTGTGTCTTCCTTCTCAGTGCTGGGATTACAAGCTCACGACACCATGCCCAGCTTTTTACATGGGTTCTGGGGGATCAAACTCAGGTCCTCAACTCACATTTGCAAAGTAAGCCCTTCACTAACTTTGCCAAACAGCAAAGGCCCTTCAGGGCTACAGTTGAGCTGAGCTGGCTAGTTTTAACCCTCAAGTTCTTCTCTTTATAAAACGATACTGGTTTCATATGTCGGAGCTCCAATACGTTCAAGGTTAGGTACAAAGAATATTTGCTAAATGGATTTATCATTGCCTTGTGACCAAAATCAACCAACTTATAACTCAAAAGTTTGCAAACATTTAATGTAATTTAATATGGAGGTGTCAAAGGCACTTATATTTAAAGAAGACTAAGGAAAAACATTTCAACATATAGACCAAGATCATTATTAACACACGCACATTCAGCTGAATTTCTTTTCAAAGATCTAAATGTAGAAACAAAGGCAAGAGGTCAAAATCATCTTTACAACCAGGCCTAGCATGTAAAGAACCCAGATGAACCCAGGTACCTCAAGACTTCTAATTTTAGTTCAAATGTGTTGTTTTCTTTTTCAGTGAAGTTTTGTGATATTCATATAATAAAGTTTGATGGCATTTAGATCTGCTCCCTCTCCACACCTCCCCCATTGCTCCTTGCCCAATTTAATGAACTCTCTTATATACATAATATCTCCTATAGAGTATAATTTGTGTCCCCCAATGTCCTTCAGTGTGGGTTCATCCACTGGGCCCACCAACAGTACCAGTCCTGTAAGATACTCTCTCCCCCTCCCAACAGCCATCAATTGCCAGAGGTTCCTTTGGTTGGGTTGGGGTTTCTTACCCACTTCCCCAGGTCTATGCTAGGATTTTGCCTGGTTTGAGCCTCCATGGAACTTGTGCATGCCGTCACCGTTGCTGTGAGTAACTGACCAGCTAGCTGTCTGGAAGACTCCGTTCCTTGTGGTCATTCACTACTCTGGCTCTTACAATCTTTCTGCCTCCTCGTCACAATAATCCCTGAGCCTTGGGAGGCAGAGGTTCGAAATAGCTGTCCTGTTCATGCGGAAGCACTCTGTGACCTCCTGTTCTCTGCACACTGGCCAATCCTGGGTGTCAGTGTTAACCACCATCTGCTGCATAAGGAAATGTCTCTGGTGAGAGCTGAACGTCTCCTAAATGTAGAGGTTGCATTGAAGATGTGCCACTTGGGGTCGAGCTTCTCACAGACATGTATTCTCTGCATCTGACCAGTTCTAGAATTCTGTAATAATCTCCATCTGTTGGTTGTTTTTCTTTCTTTTCACTTTTCAGATTTATTTTGGAGAGGACAGTAAGAACGCATGTAGCTCGGAGTTAAGAAAACGTGACTGTGAGCTGCTCGGTGGCTACCTTAATGGGGCCTGAACTTGAAGTAGTACTTTTTGGGTAAATACATTAATGAATAATCATATTTTCTCAGACTGATAAAGCCATTTTGAACAGATGCTCACAAGAGCAGAAGAACTGATTTCAACGCAGCCCTGACTTGGGGTCCCGGCTGCCGTCCTCCTCACCCAAACCTGGGGATTGTCAACTTTTCATTCCATCTATGCTGGTGGGCATGGCGTAGACCTCCTTGGGGCTGAGAGCTATGCTTTCCTGGTGGTAAAGATGTGAGAGTGCTGTCCCTGTGCTTGGCGGTCATCCCACATCCTCCCCTGCAAGGGGATTGCTCAGAACTTTTGTTCCCTTTTATCGCTTTATCCTTTCAGGGTGCTTCGTGGAAAATCTGGACACTCTGGATTTGAACCCTTTGTCAGCTGTACACCCCGTGAACACTCTCTCCCACACCAATTCTTGCAAAAGTACCTTTTTGACAAGCTTGGAGACAAGCTCAAACACACATCAGAAGTGGTACCTTTGAAGGGGAGGGGACAAAAGGCCCCTGAGGGCCGGAGTCAAGGCAAGCAACTCTCAACACTACCTAAGTACCAGGCTCTATCTGCACCACAGAGCATCCAATACCCATCGTACTAAAGACCCAACAAGAGACCCCAGTGGAACTACAGATGACAGCAGCCCCACCCCCTACTGGAGAGCTCCACAGATACCCTGTCAACTCACATTTGTCTTTGTCTCTCTCAGGCTGCCTGAGTCAACAGTCATACAACAAAGGTGACAGGAGATATTCAATGCCTGCCTTAGGTATGGCAAGATCAAAACACTCGTTTTTATAAACTAGTTTATTCTCTTTTCCAAAGTAATGCCTGCATACTATAGAAAATTCAGAATATACAGATATGTAAGATATAAAAAAAATGCAAAATCCCGATTTCCCAGAAATAAACATTATTATTATTTTTTTGTTTTGTTTTTTTTGAGACAGGGTCTCCCTCTGGCCCCAGCTGTCCTGGAACTCTATGTAGAGCAGGCTGGCCTTGAGCTCACAGAGCTCCGCCTGCCTCTGCCTCCCAGTGCTGGGATTAAAGGTATGCGCCACCACGCCTGGCTAGTATCATAGGTTATATCTGTTTAGCCTTTCTCTTCTACATATGTTTTTGTTCTTCAAAATGGGTTCACGGAGGTCACAGTTTTTCAACCTGGTGTTCTTTTCCTTCCTGTGACCGTATGTTCGTATCACCACCCCATCTTCTGTTTTCTAATGTTCATGGCTCACTGGTTCTCAGTTGGATAGCTGCACCAGGGTTGATTTCACCAATTCGCTACTGTTGAACATTTAGCTTGTTTCCAATTTTTCACTTAAATGTGTCAGTAGGATAAACATTTCAATAGCTAGATGTTTGGGCAGCCAAGAAAAAGTTACATCCTGATAATCTGGAAGCCAAATTGCCGGGTCACAGGGAACACAGACATCTTGGGTTTGGCACAGCATGCAGAACTGCTCTCATTAAACCCAACACTGAGCTGGGTGGGGTGCACCTCTGTAGTAGAGCCCTTGCCTCTCATGCAGGAGGACCCAGATCCATGCATGGCAGGAGGAGCTTGAGCAGCTGCACCCACAGTCAGGAGGCAGAGAAAAGGCTGGTGTTCTGCCCATTTCTCTTTTCATTCAGTCTGGGACCCGGTCTGTGGATTGGCTGCCCACATTCAGGCTGAGTCTTCCCATCATCTCAATTAACCCAACCTAGAAACTCTATCAGAGATTTTGAGAAGTTTGTTACCTAGGTGATTCTAGGTCCTGTCAAGTTGACTATACTAACAATCACAAGCTGTGCGTGGGGTGCTAGGTGCACCCGTCTCAATCCAGACAACCCAGCCTGGCTGAGGCTGCCTGGATATCCCGGAGGAGGCCCTGGGTTCAGCGAGGTCCAGGCAAATTAGAGTCTGTATAACTGGGAACAGAGTGGGGCGCCAGCTGCCATGACATCTTTTGTTTACATCACAGTGCGGCGCTGGAGTGGGGCAGAAGCTTGGCTCCATGAAGTCATCCAGGTTTCCAGGCTATTCATCCTTGGGTCTCCTTGAAGTCCACAGGATCGCGGGTGGGAAGGTTATTTTGAGAGTGGGTGGGGCAAGCCTGGAGTTGACACACACTCCTTGGCTGAAACAGTCTGTTTCAGTGGTATTCTTGGGTGGTATGTCAGGCACTGTGCTGACTGCTTGAAGTCATGACTTCATGAGACCGGTTTCTGCCCCCATGAAATGAGGCACATCATTCTGAAGGGCTGTTGTTAAAGAAAGCCCAGCATCTGGCCAGAGGGAGTTGCTCTAGAGCAGCGAGCTGCTAGCCAACAGACCCCCACCCCCACCCCATGTTCAATTCATCAAGGCTGGCCTCACCCTGGGCTGCTGCCACTGAAGGTCACTGTGACAATTCCAGCCTCTCATTCAGTGTGGACCAGGAGAGAAAGAATTCTATGAGCAGCACAGCCTCCCATGGCTCCCTCACCCTGCCCATTATGCATAGGACTTGGAGTGGCGCACACATTACTTGCTCCAAGATCACCGTACCCTTCCCCCTCAGGCTCCATTCAGAGCAGATTAAAAGGCACAGGCTTTCCCAGCTGCCTCTCTGAAGTATGCATCCACAGAGATCCCCGTACAGGAGGCAGGTCCTGGGAAGACAGCCCAGGGACCTCTTTCTGCAGCTGCAGCCCACCTGGGGCCCAAGTAGGCTGGCACTGCATGCGCTGTCCACGGCTTGCCTTGCCTCTCTGGATCCTGCCTGGTGTTGTCACAGCCTGACCAGTCCTCAGCAGCCCAGGAGGGGCCTCTGAAAAGTGCCTAGTGAGTTCTGGATCCTGACCACTTTCCTATATTCCCTGACTTTCTTTCTCCAAACCCAGCCCCAACTTGAATGAATGTCTAAGTCCCAAGTGTCTCCAGGCACCAAAGTCAACGGGCTACACTGGCCCCTGTGCTGTATTTGGTTTGCTAGCTCCTAGCATGGGTGATTCCTGTCGCCACCCAGCACCTGGAACTCCACCCTCTTCCACGTCTTGACCTGCCAACACCTTACCCCACATTCCCTCCTCACCTCCAGCCCCCTTTATCCTGGACATGGAGTTTGACAGCTTCAAGATGCCAGACCTCTGTCTTGTCTCAGGAAAGACTCCTGATAGCCCCATCCTCTCAAGAACTGCACTCTATCCTTGACCTTCATCGTAGACACACAAGCTTTGAAAGTCACCAACACCTGTCCTAGAGTCTGTCATCTGCCTTCCATCTGTTCATTTAGTGCAACATTTACATAATTAAATCTTTAAATACTTGCTGAATGCTTATATTCAGTCACTGTGCCAAGGAACACAGTCTACTAAAACACACCCCCGCCTTCACAAAGCTCCCAGTTCAGTGGGACAGAGAGAAACGACAGAAATCAGGAAATAGGCGCGGAGGGCACAGTGATGACTGACCCAAGAGGTGAGCACGAGGAGAGATGCCCCCCTACTAGGGAATCAGAAAAGGCTTCCTAGAAGCTGTAAGGGCTGCGGGGACTCAGTCATGAGAGCCAGGAGGCAGGGTGGGCTTCTAAACCAGGAGAGCAGAGGGACAAGCGAGGAGAGGAAGGTGTTGCAGCCACCGAGGGCCACTGGAGACACTGTTCAAGGTGGGGGACGGGGCAGGAAGTGGGCTACAGGCTAGGCTGGCCAATGCCATTGGGACTGGGATGGACATTTGAACCCAGTTTGCCCAGATTTTTACAGTCTCAGCACTGAAACTCCCATGTCCTAGGAACCCTCTCAATCTTAGGTAAAGCAGGGTGAATGGCCACCCTATAGGAATTAGTCCTTGGCATGCTTAGGAATCTAGGCACTGCACAAAGATGATAAGAGCCAGTGGAAGGTTGGACTTCAAATATAATTTATGCAGAGAACCTGTTTCCCTGCTTCTAGGATCCTCCAAGAGCATTCCCTGGTGCATCACCATGGGGTTTGTAATGCTCAGAGTGCCCTGGCCACCAGTGCTTTGCCAGGTAATTGAAGGTCCCACTGCGTCCTGCTCACCTGTTCACTGAGCTCAGAAAGAGGAACTCTTCCTTCCTGTACCCCTTCCTTATGGTAAGCTACTCAGAAGCACCTCACTTCCTGGCAGCCTATGAGATTAAAGGACAAGGAAACTGGAGTTACCTCCAGCATGCCACAACTTCCTAGGTCAGTATAACTGCTAGCCAGCGCCTTCCAGTATAACCACAGTGTGGCTCTCTCAAGGAACCGCCGTAACCCTGGGAAACCCAACACAGAGAGAAACCCATCTCAGGAACTTGCCAGACATCAACCTTGCTGTGCTGTGTTCAAACCTCATTAAGACTAGCTCAACTGTTGCCAAAATGGAACAGAGACATACACTATTATTTATTGGTTTTATTTTCTTGCATAAAAGATTCCACTCATGTGGTTAATTGCAAGCAACCCAGCAGTAATAGGGGGTGGGGGAGATTAGATAAACGGATATTTTTAAAAAGAGGCTGGAAGGTAATACATGGTAGTAATTATATAACTTCACTATGTGGGTCCATAAACACCAACATGAAAGCAACCCATGACCCTAATCCAATCTGCTCCAGGGGTGGCTTGGAGGGGCCCATTAGAGACTCCATGCTGGTCGATGTGAGGATGGTGGGGGAGCACTGCCAGCAGGTGTGTGTGAGTGCGTCTGTGTGTGTGTGTGTGTGTGTGTGTGTGTGTGTGTGTGTGTGTCTGTGTGTGTGTGTGTGCGTGTGTGTGTGTGTGTGAGTGTGTGTGTGTGTGGCAGGGCGGGGCTCTGCATGCAGCCGATGCAGCCTGATGCAGCCAGAAGCAAGATGTGGACTAGGGTAGGCGTGGGTCATGTTAGAGCACTGGGAAAATCAGGTACAGAAACAGGGCTGAAAAAAATGCCTCTGAGAAGCATTCACAGGTTTGCTTAACTCCCCAGAGATGCAGCAGCTCAAAGTGATGTCTTGGAGGAAAGAGTCAGGGCAGCCAGTCTGGGCAGCCTGTTGGATGTCAGGGACCTAAGATCACCTGTCTCACCCTCCCTAATCTCCCCCTTCCTCCTCAGCTACTTCCATAGCAGAACCTCTGCCTTGCAGGAGCTTAGCACCTTGGACTAACACACAGCTACCTCTGGATGCAGGTGACTGGGAATCTAGTTCCCTTAGCCGCATCTAGGCCAGGTGCATCAATCATCTATGTTTTGGGATTGACACTTGTCCTCTGCCGGACACCTAGAGGCACTGAGCAGGATGGAGTGGGTTCTACAAAAGGTGACATCTTCACATGAGTGATGTCCTACCCCTGCATCCAGCTCTCCACCTGCCATTTCAAAGGCTATCCCAGTGAGGGCTTTATCACTAGCCCTATGCCCACGAATAGTGAGGTGCTGGTCCTCATTAAAGGTGCAGTGTTTCTGCCAGCATGCCTATCGCTGATTCAGGCTGGGCACAGGGCACCACCACCCTGTGTCTGCTGGGAAACTGATAAGGTGCCTCTTGAAGGGTTTTGACAAGTAATGGCATGGGAGGATGCATCAGGGTCCCGCCAAGCCTGGGGCGCACTGCCAAGAAATAGATTCAGAGGTGAGGGAACAAAGAGAGCCGGAGAGTTTCTGGAAGCAAGTGACGACTGGAAACGAGCGTGAGACAGGCACCCACGCCGGAAAGCCCAGCCTTGAGCTATTGCTGGCAAGAAAGATTCCACTGCAACTTGGAAATCAAAAGATGAAGGACACACTGCTGGGGGCGGGGCTGTGTTGTGAGCAGAGGAGAGAAATGTGTTTGTGGTACGCATCACTTCCCCCGCACAGGAAGCTTGTCTCATACACATTGACTGAAGCTGGAGCCTCCAGAGAGGAGCTGTTTGCTCAGGCCCAGGCATCTCTGCCTTGTCAAACGCTGCCCGCTCTCATCTTGCACCTGCCACTGCCTCCCAGCCTTGTCTCCTTAATCTACTCAAAAGGCAGAGGCCCACATGAACCTTCACACACTCCCCACACTCCCCACGTGGAGTGGGGCTGTTCCACCTCAGCTTCCATCTCTCTAGCTGACACCAGCATGCAGGCCTCTTCTGTTTGTCAATGAAATGAAATGAAATGAAAATTCTGGGAGCCTCAGTTGATGGCAAAACTGGTGCCCTGGGAACCTGGGTGGGGGTGGAGGGCTGTCCTGGCCATCAGTACATCTCACCTTTAGTGCTTTGGAATCTTGCCTGTGTAATGACCATGAAAGCGATCCTGGATATTCAGATCAAGCCAAGTCCACAATCCCTTATTCATTCATTCGCTAGCATTATGTCAGGCATGCTGCTTGTGTCATGATGCCTCTCTCAGGGAGCCCATGGCCTAGTGGAGAATCAGGCATGTAAATACCCAGACCCTGTAAAAGGAGGGGGCGGGCGATGTGTTACAGCCCAGGGCTCTGCAGGAACTACATCAGCCTGGGAGACAAAGTCCAGAACAGGAGACAGGATGGAGTTGACGGACAGGAATCATGAGCAAAGGCCTTTTGAGAAGAGGAGGAGAAGCTGGTGTACAGGCTGCAGGTCTGGAGATCCCTGGGCATCATCACAAGAGGCCCATTGTCTGGCTCACGGCTCCCCTGGGACAGAGCAAATCAGTGACAGAGTTTGTCCAGGGTCAGAACCAGGTCTCCTGGATCATGACTGGGCACCATCCCTGTGCCATGTGTTCCCAGTCTTCACAGGTCACCTGACCATCCCAGTTGCATTGGTGGGAATGCTTGTATTTCCTCCTCTAGCTGGTCCCGACCCCTGCTGTCTTGACAGCCTTGTTCAGCTGACAGTGGCCTGTGGAAGGCCCAGGGAGTGGTACATGAAATCCTGGTACAACCCAGAGGAATAAATGCCCCCCCCACATACACACACACACATGCACACGCACATACATGCACACACACGCACACACACGCGCACACAAACATACACACAACACACACATACATACACACACGCACACGCACATACATGCACACACACGCGCACACAAACATACACACAACACACACATACATACACACACCACACACACATACATACACACACATACACACACACACACACGCACACACACACACACGCACACACATGCACGTCAAGAGTTGGTTCTAGGGTCACTTCCTCCAGGTCCTTTCTCTGTCCAGTGTCCTGAGCCATGTCCTCCCTCCCACCCTTTCCTTTACTGCACTGTTTACTATGTTAATGCATGAGCATCTGTCACACGTCACCATTTGTTGTCTTCCCTACCAAACTGGGAGTTCTACACAGTACCTGGTATATGGTAAGTTCTCAATAAAGAGTTTTAGATGCACAATGGGTAGATAGGTGGGTAGATAGGTGGGTAGATAGGTGGGTAGATAGGTGGAGGGGACAATCAAATAAATCAACAAACCTGCTTCCTTGAAACCATACAAGAGTGCAGGAAGAATTCAACATGAAAGAACTTGGGTGCCTGGCACAGCCCCTCCGGCCCTGCAGTCTGACGGTGACTGGCCTGGACCCTCCCTCTGAGCCTGGTCTTGTCTTCTGTGGCAGAGTTACCTGGGTGTACCTATCTCAGGGTTGTCATGATGTAAAATGTGATTATCCTGGTGAGGTTGCTTTATAAAGCCACATGTGCAGAGGTCACCTGTCTTTTCCAGTCAGGGTGCTTCACCATCAAAAGAAACCCTGTGTTAACCCTGCTTTAACAGTAAGGGAGTATATTAGGTCAGAAATACATTGATAAGGAAATTCTGTCAACTGGTGGCTGCTGGGGAAGGCCAGTCAGTGTGCTTCAGGCATGTGGCCCCTGGGAGGCTAATCATATCCCATTCGATGTTCCTACATCTGTGGACACTTGGGCAGCAACAAGTGGACTCAGTGGGTTTAATAAAAGAACACATGAAATTGGGAGGGAAAAGTTTTTTTGGGGGGTAGAGGATGGGGAGGAATTCAAGGTGAGGCAAGGGGTGGGTTTAATAAAAATATGTTATATACATGTATGACATCCTCAAACAAAAAGTAAAACCTTCACATTCTGGATGAGAAAAAAATAAGAAAAAATCTGAACAGGAAATAGCTAAATAGGAAGCAAGTTCATTTTAAATACCATATTTTTCTTAAAAGAGTCTTATTTTCTTATTTGAGTTCTTTTAGTTCTTTATATACTCTAGATAATAACCCTCTGTCAGACTCACAGCTGGTAAAGATTTTTTCCCATTCTGTAGGTTGTCTCTTCAGTCAATGATGGTGTCCCTTGATGTACAGAAGCTTCTTAGTTTCATGTGGTCCCATTTGTCAGTTGTTGAACCTAATGCTTGTTATGTTCAGAAAGTCCTTTCCTGTGCCTCTAAATTTTAGTATATTCCCTATTTTCTCTATCTGATTCAGAATAAAAGGTCTTGTGTTGAGGTCCTTGATCCATTTAGAGTCGAGTTTTGTGCATGGTGATAGACAGGGATCTAGTTTCATTCTTCTACATGCCCTTATCCAGTTTGACCAGCACCATTTGTTGAACATGCTGTCTTTCTCCAGTGAGTATTTTTGGTTCCTTTCTCAAAACCCAGGTAACTGCAAATGTGTAGATTTAAATCTAGGTTCTCAATTCTATTCTACTGATCAATGTTTCTGTTTGTATGCTAGTACCATGCTGTTTTTATTACTATAGCTTTGAAGTATAATTTGAGGTCAGGGATATTAATCCTGTGAACTACAATAACAACTGGTTGGGCAAGATATGCCCATGGGTGCAATAGTGGCATGAATATTATGGAAGTAACCAACCACTCCCTACTTGGATTTAAGATATGCTTCATAGGATGGAGCCCATGCCTGACACTGATATCAGACTTAGGAACCTGAGGCTAGACAGGTCATGGGCATAGGGAGGAGCTTAGTACTAGTTTTCTATTAAATAGTTATATTAAACTGACTCCTAATGACTTATTGTTATACCTATAGATTAATGAATCTCTCAACTCTCACCAGAGATGTTTCCTTACACAGCAGATGGTGATTAACATAGAAACCCACAACTGGCCACTGTGCAGAGAACAAGAGGTTGCACAGTGCTTATCCCTGAATTGGATGTCTATATCCAACCTCTGCCTCCCAAGGTGCAGGGATCATTGCAGAAGAGGGAGCAGAAAGATGGTAAGAGCCAGAGGTGGTGGATGACCACAAGGAAACAGAGTTTTCCAGACAGCTGGTCAGTTAGTCATAGGAACTCACAGCAATGGTGACAGCATGCACAAGTCCCATGCAAGCTCAAACTAGACAAAATCCCAGCACAGACATGGGGAAGCAGCTAAAAAATCCAACCCAACCTAAGGACATTGTGGCAACCAACGGCTGCTGGGAGAGGCAGAGTCAGTCTCTTTCAAGAATGGGACTCTTAGTAGGTTAACCAGGCTCTAGTGGATGGACCCACACTGACGGACTCTAGGGGCTTTTTTTTTTTTTTTTTTTGTCTTTTTGAGACAGGGTTTCCCTGTAGCCCAAGCTGTCCTGGAACTCACTATGTAGACCAGGCTGGCCTTGAACTCACAGAGATCCACCTGCCTTTGCCTCCCGAGTGCTGAGATTAAAGGCGTGCACCACCACGCCCAGCTTTAGAAGCTTTTAGATAATAGTACATTAAATTGGGTGGGGGCCAATAAAGCATGGTGTGGATAGGGAAGGGACTCTAAATGCCATCAAATTATATTGTATGAAAATGGCAAAAATTCTATTAAAAAAAGAAAAATAAATTTTTTTAATTAAAAAAAAAAGTCTTAGCCAGGAATAGTGGCAAATGCCTGTAATCCCAGCACTCAGGAGGCTGAGATGGAAGGTTTACAAACTAGGCTAGCCTGGGATGCATAGCAAGACCCTAATAATCTTCCTAACCTTAGCTTTTCTCCCATGACATGTCTTACTTTAAACCAGCATGTGCTATTACATCCCACCTGAAACACAGTAGGTAAAGTCTGCCCTAAGAAAAACACCTGTGACTACACTGTGGTTATTTGTTTGAGCAACAGCCTACCTCTCTAGATAGTCTATCATTTTGCTTAGTCCCTTTCAAAGTCTCCTTCAACTGCCCTACCAAGATATTTATAGTGATATTTGTATTTTTAATAAAAATAGATCTTGTGAGGAAAGCTAATAAAATGATCATAAACACACATCCCCCACCATTAGCATCAGAAGATGAAAAGCAAAGTCCTATAGGAGCACCAAGTGCTAACAGTATGGAGTTCTTTGGTTGAGACCTTCCGAGGTGGGTTAGTGTCTCATTAACAACATGACAGAACCCTAATACCTATTCAGGTAAAGGCAGGAGGCTCTCACACAATTCCGTAGATAAATTTAGGTCCACCTAAGCCACAGCATCCAGAAGTTGAAACACAGAGACTTCAACGCAGCCCTAAGCAGTGCCAGCTGATGGATATGAGGGAGGGCCTGGGAGAACAGTGCACCCAGACTGATGGAGGGCAGGAGCAGCGATCCTGGGGAAGGACAGGTATGAAACTCAAGCTCAGGTGAACGGCCAATTCCCAAAGATTTTTGCTGGAACAGAGGCGAGAACAGTATGGACATTTACAGTTTCTCTTACTGATAATGCTCTTCTTACCTGTTTCCTGGTCCATGCCCAGACCTCTTTGGCAGTTAGGATGGGAGTTGCCTGTTCACCCAGCTTCAGTAGCATCTCTTGCTATTTTTCCTATTATATAGGCTGAGCATCAAGCATGTGACTGGCACACAATTGAAACAAAAAGCTTCAAAACAAGTCGTTTCTGCCAATTTCCCAACCGTGCATCCCCAGCTATGTACCACCAGACACTGCTCGGTGTTGCCCTGTGACGCTCAGTGATCACACAGCAAGCACCATAAATTGTGATTTGCTGAGGGCAGCAATGTGGGGCTCTAGAACCTATGGTGTTCACAGGACAATCCAAGGGAGTAAGTTCTCTCCCAAGGACCCAACTCAGGTTATCAGGTTTGGCAACAGATGCCCTTTACCCACTGAGCCATCTCTACAACCTTTGCTTTTGTTTTTGCGACAGGGTCTCATGTATCTCAGGTTGGTCTCGAACTTGATATGTAGCTGCTGAAGATGATCTTAAAAGTTTCTGATCCTTCTGCCTGTCTCCACCTCCCCATCTCTTATGCTGGGATTACAGGTGTGCACTACCACACCCAGTTCATCTGTTCTCCTAAGTTCTAAAGTATTATCAAAATAACTCAATGCCTTGTTACGGTGGTTTGAATGAGACCATCCCCCATAGGCTCCAAGTATTTGGACATTTTGTCCCCAGTTGGTGGCACTGTTTTGGGAGGTCTTAGAAGGTGCAGCCATGCTGGAAGAAGCATGTCACTGGGGGAGGGCTTAGAGAGTTCTTAAGCCTTGCCAGATCTCGAGTCGCTCTCTGCTTCCTGTGCCTGCTTGAAGATGTGAGCGCTTAGCTTCTGCTCCTGCTCCAGCCACCTCACTATGCCTCCCTGCCATGATGGACTTTTATCCTTCTGGAACCTGGAACCTTAAGCTCAAATAAACTCTTCTTCCTGTAAGTTCCCTAAGCATTTTATCACAGCAACAGAAAAGTAACTAATATAGTTATTTTCATAAAGTTGATGCTGATTAATGCTATCACAACTTTTCAGAAGTGACATAGGGTCTAACAAGTCTCCATTTCATCTATAAAACTGGGAAAATGATGATTATACTATTGTTGTTTATAGATAAGGGCGTTGTATGCAGCCAAGGCTGGCCTTGGATTAACGCTCCTCCTGTGTTCAGTCCTCCCAGGTACTGAGATTACAGTTATAGGCCACCATGCCTGGCTCAAAGAAAGTAGTTTGTTGTTTTGTCTTTTTTGCAGCATTGTGGATTGAACTCACTTACTAGGTAATTGCTCTACCATTGAGCCATGCCCTTGGCCCCATTTTTTCAGCCACCAGATGACAAAAATTCATCAGGCCCACCATGCAGCCAGGGCCTAGGTACAGAAGGTCCAGCAGGGAACAGAACAGTGCTTCTACACATGTGTTTTGTACCAGAGGGGAAGAGAATCAATGTGTGTGTACCTAATTCTGCAGTATCAAACCGGGTAGGACAAGTGATGTGGCCCAAACCAAGGAGAAGCAGGTTAAGGGGCTGGAGTATGAGCGGCAGGTCCTGCAGGAGAGCTGGCTTAGGTGATGCCGTCAGCAAAGACCCTTACAAGGATAGGGTTTGCATAAGAGTGAGATGTTCATGAGAAGACTAGGGGAGTACTCCCCAGGTGGAGATCTGGCAGGGGTAAAGACCACAAGACAGCAGCATCAAGGAGCAGCACGAAGCTCAGTGTGACCAACGAGGAGAGAGGAAAGACAGGGGCAGGAAGCAAGCAGTGGCCTGACCTTCCAGTGCCTTTAGACATCCAGGTGGTTTATGAATCTGGAGCCCAGGTTTAGGGTGGGCCCGAAAATCTCACATTTGGTCTGGGCATGGTGGTGCACGCCTTTAATTCCAGCACTTGGAAGGCAGAGGCAGCCGGATCTTTGTGAGCTTGAGGTGAACCTGGTCTACATAGTGAGTTCCAGGCCTACTGGGGCTACAGGGAGACCCTGTCTCAAAAAGACAAACAAACAAAAAAAGAATCTCACATTTGGGGATAATCTACATGGAGGTGGAAGGGAAAACCAAAAGGATAAGATTACATGCAAAGTCCTAAGAGAGATAGGACTAGATCCTGGGCACTCAATGGTCAGAGAATGAGCCAGCCTCAAGGAGAAATCAGTGCTACAGGGAGAACGAGAGCTTGTGAGCATGCACAGGGAGATGTGTTTCTGTGGAAGTGATATGGGGGAATGTCTGTGGAAGTTTGAGCTCAGTGTTCAGCAAGTGATGCTATTTGTGTGCCATAGCCTTCCAGGAGCAGTAAGTTCTACCGGATTTAAGATAAGAAGAAAGTAAGACAGACTGGAGGGAGAACCAATATTCCCCTACTTTGAGAAGAAGTAAGACTGATTAGGGTTAAAGTTCCTTGTCTTTTCCTGGAAATTTTAGCAGCCCTAACAGCCAGGTGATATGGAATGATTAGTATGGAATGTTGATGGGGCCAGAGGTCTTAGGACCTGGTTTCCATGGCCATTGTATGTGTGCTCACATGCGTGTAGATGCACGTGTATGTGTATGCATAGTCGACATCAGGTGTCTTTCTTGATCACTCTACTGAGGCAGGGCCACTTGTGGACCCTGGAGTTTGCAAATTCTGGCTAGTCTAGCTAGTTACCTTGCCCCAGGGATCCCGTTTCTGCCTCCTGAGAGCTGCCTGGATTTTACATGGGTTCTAGGCATCTCAACTCGGGTCCTCACATTGTGTGAGACGAGCCCAGTCCACTGAGCTGACTCCCCAGCCTCCATGGACACTTCTCAGCCTCACTTTTCACAACGGCCTCTTTGGCCCAGCCTCTGCTGTTTCTTGCCTCTGAAGGCAGGGTTTTAGAGCCAGAGCCCGCCTGCCTGTTTGAAGAAGCTATACACAGTGTTCTCTATGTGTACCCTTCAAGCACAGAGGGCTGGGGACTCAGTGTGGGGGCCTTTGGCCTCCCCTCCACAGGCATCTGGAGGGAACACTGCCAATCGGTCTCCGTTGTCCTTCGGAGCCATCCAGAAATGAGGCCTTGCTAACAAACACTTAATACTCAGACCATGCTCCATCTGAAGAAAATGAAAACCCAGCTATCATCTAACTTACAACAAATGTGGACCCCCTACCCCAGTGCTGAGCCTGGTGAAGGGAGCCATGGAGAAAGCTTCCAGACTTGAAGGATAAAAGAACCTAGTGAAAAGAACCGGAAGGATCCCGCACAGCACTTTTCAGTGCGCACGGCACATGCGCACGCACTACTTCACAAGACGCTGTGGCGGGAACCAGGGCACAAGTGGTGACGTGGAGGCACCCAGGGGTGATGGGCTCCCCTAAGAGCACACGACACTTTCAACAGGGAGCCAGAATTCTATCCAGATCTGATTTCTTGCCCACAGGGTTAGTACGAGGATTGAAGGAGATACAGAAACAGGTGTGTAGAGGTGATTCAGAGATGCCTGCACTCTTGAAACAAAATTAGGAAAATTAAATTTTGGAACTGGATAGTTTCTTCTGGATTCAAAGCTTGCTAATTGTAAGACACAGCAACAGCTGCTCTTCACCTCCCGGACCCTTGGTTGTCTGCCAGTGTCTACTGTCACTTAGGATTGTGGTAAAAACCAAGTAGGACAATGTAAAGAACACAGCATAGTCCCTGACACATAATTAGTGCTTAGCAAAGGCTAGTGACTTTCAATAGCAATAACATATTGTCCAATAATCATTTTGTTCCAGTATCCTTGAGCTAGTAGCTCCTCATTGGGGGTTACAGGTGGGGATGCAGAGGAGGGTAACTAGAATCAGTCTGGAACTGGGAGAAGCCGGAGGCTCCAATTGCAGGCTCTGGCACCAGAGAGTAGGGAGTCAAGAGCTGCCCCTCCAGTTCATCTCTCAGAAGTACACTGGCCACCACAGAAATGGAGAAGCACCAGGGCTAATCTACTGGTTTGTCTGTAGATCAAATTAAATAATGTGTGGTAAGTTCTTTTTAAAAAATATTTTATTGATTCTTTGAGCATTTCATACATTGTATTTTGATCATATTCAAAACCCGGCCCCCACCCCACTACCCTGATCTCATGTGCTCTATTATTATTTTCCCCTTGAAAGGCCTATTGAGTCTAATTTTTGTCCCCCAAATGTTCCTGGGTGTGGGTCCGTCCCTTGTAGCTTGGTCAACCTACTTGATGTCACACCTTTAAAGAAAACTGACTCTCCATCTCCCAGCACCTTGGTCAACAGTCCCTCAGCTACAGCTGGGGCTTCCTGACCACCTCCCCTCTCCATGCTGGGGTTTGGTCTGACTTGAGCTTGTACAGGTCTTGCACGTGTTGTCACAAGTACTGGTTCATATGTGCAACTGCCCTGCTGTGTCCAGACAAAACAGTTCCTATGTATTAACCCACCACCTCTGACTCTTACAGTCTTTACGTCCTCTCTTCCACAATGATCCCTGAGCCTTGGGAAGAGAGGGCATGATACAGGTGTCCCATTTAGGACCAATGAGAAGGCGGGATATAGGGGGCAGGGCAAAAAGGGAAGGGGAGGCGTGCAAAGTTCTTAACAGGGGTCTAGCACACAGTAAACACTTGATGAAAGTTGATTGTTATAATTCTGTTTTCTTGTAATTCTTTTCAAATGATGGCAGAGATGACAAAGGCTGACTTGCTACGTGATGTGCAACAGGTCCTTGCCGTCTGAAACCCCTAGTTTTCCTTATTGGTAAAGTGGGGACTTGGATTAGAAGGTCTTAGAGGAGCCTCCGTCCCTTATGTTTTTAAGTATGAGGTTACAGGCAGCTCAGGAGAAACCAGCCAAGGAAACACCCCCTTCCCCAGGGGTCATGGAACCCTCCCAAAACTCAGTATTGGAGAGCCAGGCTGGCCACTGTTACACAAGTTTGGAGGCGGTATCTCCTGGCATGTGTCCTTAACATGAGCTGTCAGAAAAGCTGACCTTCAAAGCAACAGCAAGTGATGGACCTGCACAGTGTGCAGTCTGCAGGCACAGACGCCACATTCCCTGTGGTTGGCTAACTCAGTCATCTGTCCCCCTCTGGCTTACCACATTCCCAGGCCATTTTAGGATACAAAGAGAGTCTCACAGGAAGGAAACAACTCCTCCTTTCCCATTCCTCCCCTTCCCGTTTTCCTTCCTTCCTCCCCTCCTCCTTTCCTTCCTAAATATTCAACTCCAACATTGCAATTATCCACATGATCCAAAACACTTAGCAGAAATCTTTGCATGGAAAATCACCTGCCAGAAAGCTTCCTCCTATGTGGCCTTGACTGTTCAGCCACCAGGTATCAGACGGCACAGGCTCACCTGCACAATAGCTTAATGTGGATAATCAGAATCAGAGTCCGTTGTGGAGTTGGGGGAAAACAGCTGAGCAAAAGGTAATAAACTGGCCTCCTCACCCCCATCTCAGGGAAGAGGGCGGACCGACAGGAAGATGTAACCACGTCTTCAGTAGCCATCTTTTACCTATTTGAGCAAAACTGGTGTTTGATGTAACAAGGAAATGTGTCCAGTGCATTATTAATCGTGCGCAGCCAGGGAGAGGTCACAGGGTGACTAGTGCAGTTACGGCGTGTGGGCAACAAGCCAATCAGAGAGCAAGTCGGAGGAGGCGAGATCAATAGCTATAAAATCAAGGAGAGTTACAAATCCTTGGCGGAAACCTAAAGTTTCGCCCAAATCTAACATACGCAGTTTCTGTCTTTTGCCGTCCTCAACTGCATACAGTTACAAGGGAAACTTCTGGGCTCCAAGGCACCCAGTACAGACAAACAAACCCAGAAACCTGAGCTGTAGTACAAGAGCCTCTCAGTGAGGCAGATTTGATTTGAAGTTTCTCAGACTAGTTAGAGCTCTGGCAAGGAGAGATGTCAAAGGGCCCACCAAAGAAAATTAAACTTGTTATTTTATTTATTTATTTATTTTATTTCCTGCTGTAGTTGCTCAATCATCTCAAGAGGACTTAGGTTTCTAGAGGGTTTTCCAGAATATAAGATGCTGAGTAAGGAAAAAGCCCTAAACTGCCTTAACTGGCCATTGATTCTCTAGATCAATGAACATTTCATTCTACAATCAGACAGCGGGGAACCTTCTAGAAGTTACTTCTATGGCACATAACTCAAAGAAAATCTCTAAGGAAGTCACAAAAGTTTGCAAAGGCTATTGTGCCACAAACAGGCCACAGTGCACTAAACCCTCAATCCCTGTGAATAGACCTGGCTGAGGACTTCTTTTTAAAGAGAAATGCATTAAACCCTAACTACAGAGAGAACGATCCATCTTGCTTATCTAACAGAGTAGACCAGGCAAAAATGAAGTTGTAGGTATTTCATAAAGGTTTTTAGATTATTAATCTAAATCATCAATGAAAGCTTTCATTAAACTGCTCCCTAGGAATTGATTTGCAATGGGTTGTTCCAACATGCTCTTCCAAAGTTGCTGTAGAGAATCAGTCACCCCACTCTCCCTGAAGAATACAGACATGACATCCGGGCATCTGTTAAGTTTGCTCAAAAACATATGCAAGCCTTTTTAAAAAAAGAACTATAATTACATCCTGCTGAACCCTCTGAGGACCCTGCTAACTGCCTTTGTGTCACAGCATCCATTCCCCACTTAGGATGCTCAGCTTTGCTGTTGAGGTCTGAGTTACAATCTGCTCCTCCTCCCTCACCCCCGGCACACTGTCTCAGCTATAGTTTTCAAATGGTCCCAGTCTTCCACTCTCAAAGATCAACTTGGAGGACCAAGAGTTACAATGTGCCGTGTGCCCTTTGTTAAAATAGGAGCAGGAATTAGTAGACAAATGAGACTTTAGCATTAAATACAGACCACGCTTCCATTTTCAGATGGTACCACTAAAGACAAGAGGGGGGGTGACTGTCCAACCCCACACAGTAAAATCTGTAATGTATGTGCTACAGTGATGAAGACTTTGGGTTCTCGGGCCAGGAGACCCATCTGTGCTCTGTCACTTATTTGCTTTGTGACTTTGTACGAAGTGCTTCATTTCCCTGTAACACAGTCCCGTGTTTCTAGAACGTGAAGTGAGCAATGGGTCCCTGATGAACTTTCCACCTTCATAGGCATGGCCTCATTCAACCCTCTTAACAACCTTATAAGGGCAAAAGGACTGAGATTACAGCCTCATCATATGGATGAGAAAACAGACTCCTAGCAGTGATGGACTCCTTGGGGGCGGACACTCACAGCTCCAGCTTCACAGACTTGTTGAGGTAGGTGGGAGCTTTGATCCTCTCTGTCCCACAAGCTTTCTTCACCTGGCATTGAACAGAGAGGCTAGAGAAAGCTTGCTCGTTTGTTTCTACACAGGAGCGAATTAGTGTGGCTGCCATGCTCAGGTCTTTGAGACCTGCAGCGTTTCTGGGTCTAGCCAGCTGCTCTCTGCTTAAGAGGAGGAATGAGAGCAATTTTATCTCCAAACCGGAGACGGAACATTGGGACCCATGTGTGTATGGGGTGGTGGCATATTACTCCTGGAGTCTGCTGTATATTTTAAAGTGAACATCAGAGTACTCATCAATGCTCCATCAGCTTGGCCTCCTGACCCCCAAATCTGGCCTTTGGGAAAATCTAATTGCCTTCTCTGAGTGACACTGGAGCTGTGTGAGTGATAAAGTTGTAGACAGTCATTTTGTGATTATGTGTTCTAATGGAAGGGAAACGTATTGAATGAATGCATGAATGAATGAATGGACGCTCACCAGGGTTATTTATTCAGGACTCTGGGGGCAATGTAGTGATGTCTTTATTACTGCATCTTCTGGGACCTCAGACCCTGAAAGGATGTCAGACAAAAAGCCAGGGCTGATGGAGCTGCCAAGGTTGTCTCACACAGAACTCCAGCCTCAGGCTCCGGGGGCATCATAAAGGAAGACTTCGTGGTCCTTATGCCGCCGAGGATGGGCACACGATTGGGGTGGCTGTGGCTGCTCTGTGGGCCCCTGAGAACGAGAAAGAAAAGTGTAGCAATGGAAAGCAAATGTCTCTGAGAACCGTGGGTGGGGCTCTGCTAGTCTGCTTGCAGAACCAGGTGGATCCTCTTTAGAAAAGCCATCACCATAGCATCTTACGTCCCTAACGTTTGCTCCTTCATTCCTTCATTCTTTGATGAATACTTCTTAGAGAGCCCACAGTGTGCCAGACATGAGCACAGAGACACAAAAATGAGCAGCACTTGCCCCGAAGCCTTGACAAGCTCCTTGCTGTACCACAGTGTGACGAGCTCTACCACAGAGGTCAGGTCGGGCAGGTGATTAGGTAAGCAGATGATGCTGTCTCTGGGAACAGAAGTTCAGATGAGAAAGCATCTGGAGGGGCCAGAGAATGAGAACGGTGCTGTGTGGCCTGGATAGAGGGTCAGGTCCTGGTTCTACTTCTTCAGAAATACCAGTGCTTTGTGTGGTGATATGTGGATTTAAAGGTCCAAGTTTGGAAGGGAAGATGCCTTAGATGGCCCCTAGGCAACATGAAGAGTGGTCAGAGCACAGAACACCCCCGGGGCTGCTGGACTGTGGTTCGCAGCATCAGCTACCTATCTATTTATATTGAGGAGTGAAGGAAGGAGATTTCTCCTGCCTGGACTCTCTGGCTCCCCCAGGCCCATTCCTGGGTTTCTCTTTGGATCTCTGATAGCCCCAGAACTTTCTTCTAGTTGAAAGACCAAGTCCCCTGGAAACCACTATTCTCCCTGTTTACAGATGAGCAAGCTGCTTAGAAGCAATGTGTAGCTGATTGCATTGTAAGAGTGTCCAGGTGTTCACTGGGCTTTGCTTCCAGCCCAGCTCTTGGACACTCTTCTTTCTCTTCTAACCCACTCAGGGGCCTGAAGTCCTTTGCTCTCCCACCCAAGTCATTCACATGTTCCTCGTTCCTCTGTTCCTCCGTCTAGCACCTGACTCCTCGAGCTGCAAACTGGGCAAACTGGAAAGCTCAACAGGGAAGCGGCAGGCAGGGGAAGCCATCTCCAGCCCTGTCCCATCAACCTGGGTTTAGGACCAGGGAGGGCTGTGCAAGAGGACACATGTCCTCCTTGGGCACAGCTGTGCCTCTCTGTGCCCGGCAGCAGCATGGGACTCTTAGGAACCCCCCTAACGTCATGCTGACTGGTAACATGACCCTTGATGGCAGCTCCCTCTTTGCCTAGCTGGACCCATCACACTAGCTCAGAGCAAAGGTCATTGCCTGGGGGAGGGAGCAGCTGGAGCTCTTTTGAGTGACTATGAAAGGAGAGATGGTTTTGATGACTGACATCTCCTAACTTTGGCTGCTGCTAGGTCCCCCTGGCTGGCTGCTTCTGGAACCAGGCCACTCTTGCTTCCTGCTCCCCGAGTGACGCAGACACCCCTGTAGGGCTATGTTCATTCTGGCAGGGTATTACTTGGCCAAGTGCAGGGGTTTGACAAGCACAGGGCCTTGTATGGAAGCTTAGCTTTCCAGGAGGACAAACACCAAACGACCCTTTCTTTAGTAACGGACACATTCCCTCTATATGGGTTTAAGTATGGCCAAACACTGAGTGTATTTCAATGCCGTTTCAATGAAACAGGAAAGAGGGACGCGTGTATCTGAACGCTCTTTAACTTCACAGAACAGCTGCAGGTGCTGCTGTCCTTCAGTGGGAGGTCGGCTCTTGGGGAAGTAACCAGTCTGGAGCAGGTCTCTACCCTCCAGCACCTTGCAGAGTGCCCCGCGGCACAACCAGAGTACGTGCCATGCCAGTGCTCCGGTCACCACCCACACTGCATGGCTACACTGCATGGCCCATCTCCTGGTCCTCACTTGGTGTTCGCATCCCATTTGACCCTCTAGCTAACCCCAGGCCAGATCAGCTATGATTCTTCTCATTCAATACAGAAGGGAACTGAGACACACAGAGGTGGGGTGACTGAAGGTCGCTGGGCCAGGATTTCTCTCCATCAGGTGCACTCCTCAGCTGACAAGCTCAGCCTACAAGCAATTCAATGAAATTCTGCTATAGGTAGAAAAAAGAGATCGAAAGAATCAGGAAAGAAGGAATAAGAGGCACAGGCTTGTAGATGAATGTGAGCTGTGTCCTACAGAGTGGCCAGGGGCAGCTGGCTGGAGAGGAGGAGGGGAGGGGAGGTAGCGAGGTTTGGGCCTGGCTCCCAGATGCCCAAACACAGTTACCGCCATCCTTACCCTGTCATTCTCCACCATGAGGCCCTGAACACACCTGGAACATCCCCTAAACAGGACTCATTTCTGCCTTGTTCTTTCCCAAAGTGCAGATGTCGTTTCTTACCCTCAGAAGGAAGCTCAAGGTAAGATGGTAACATTTTGCCCTAATATCTTTCTAGGAACACAGAAAACAAAAGCCAAACTATTGTCACACAGGTTAACCGAGCTTTGCAAAGGGGAAAAGTTCACAAAAAGTAACAAGTAGTGAAATTCTTGCCCAAGTTCTTTAACTAAAAGAATCCCATGGTGACATTATGTACAACAGAAACCACTATCTTACACAATTGAAAACTGGCCCTCAAGAGACTTGCACACCTGGCATCCACAATTTACGGTGGTTGTCAGGCTTTCTCGGTGATGTCTGTCTGTCTGCTCTGGGTCACTGCAAACTCCTTCTGGTCTTCTGCTCTGCTAACTGTTGACCTCCCCCTGCATACAGGGGCCGCTGGGCTCAGCACAGACCAGTGGGAGACACAGATATTAGGAGAAGCTATAGGAGCTGGAGACCCGCTCACATATAACTTGAATCAAACATGAGGATGGGATGGGCAGAGTGATGCTGGTTCCTCTGTTAGCTGGGCAAGGCTCAGTTGGCCCAAGAAGTATGATCACATGCCTGAGAAATAATCAGGCAGGTGCCACTCTGTTGGGGGTGGGTGTCACTGTTGGGAGGTGGGCTTCCGTCCATGAGGAGGCAGCAAGGGCAGAAAAGTCTTTTGTGGCTTTTACCACACACACATATATACATACATGGGATCTAAATCCTGGGAATTTCTTAGGTGACAGGGTGAAAAGTGTCTACTGTCATTTATTATTCCTGGTAGCTGTTGTTCTATTTTGTTATTTGCTGTTTATTTATATTTTGTTATTTTATAAGGAAGAGGGTTTTTGTGTGCTCCTAGGTGCCTTCTGGACAGGAGCTGGATGCTAGAGCAGCCAATCATGTGCCCAGACTGCTAGAACTTTCAGCCCATTTTCCAGCCTCTGAAGAAGGATGGGGGTGCTAGAGATGGAATGACTGACCAACAGTCAGTGATTTAACCAGCCAAGCCCCTGAGATGAAACCTCCATCAAACCATGAACTATGGGAAGGAGAGCCCCGGGTGGTGAGCAATTGGAGGTGCTGACAGGGCTGTGCACCTGCAAAGGGCTGTGCTCACTCCCATCCCCCTCAACCTCTGCATCTCTTCCAGAGTTTTGTCATGGAAAGCCCATGAGAAAGACAGGAGGCCAGGACATTTGATTGACACCTGAAGTGGGTATAAGGGAGGTGTAGGCTGTTGGCCATAGAGAGCCATGATGGGGCCCTGAAGGCCAGAGGGTATTTGCAGTCAGCATCACAGGTAAGGCAGTCATGACAGGGCCCTGAAGGGACACAGACCCTCCAGTTCAGTCAGCTCCCTTTAGATCTAAAAATAAAGGGAGTTTTTAACTGCTACAGGTTTCTTTTTCTTTCTTTTTGCTTTGGGTGGAGGACGAGCTCCATACCATGTGACCTAGCCCACGTGCTAGAAGTCAGGAAGGCACTGCTAAAGACCAGCTATAATTTAAGGTTGTTTGGGGTATGGGCAGAAGGGAGGGGAGCAGGTCTGCAGCTTTGAGAAGTGGGAGACTGCAAGGCCACAGCCTGCTTTATGGACTCTGTCCCAGGGAGTGCTGCAGGGGCGGGGCCTGATTTCTGAGGCGGGGTAGCTAGAGGGTCTGTGCTCTAATGCTTATCAGGCGCACACCTGCCAGACAATGCATTTCTAAGTGCTGTTAACTTTCTTCATTCTCAAACCAACTCCAGATCAGAAACACAACTATCACTCCACGTACCTGTGAAAAGTCTGAGGCACACGAAAGATAACTAAGTTGCTCACAGCTACACGTCAAAGAAGTAGCAGATTTGAATTCCAAGACCAGAGTCCGTGATCTGTACACACTGAGGCTTTGCACAGCAATCAGCACATGGTGATGTTCAATGGTAAAAGGCTTGTTTTAGCTGCTGTTACCTTATTAGGCAGGGTTTCCCACACTGAAATCTGTGAATTTCTGCTGGGATGCAACATTATTATATGTGGTGCATTGGAGACATTTTAAAAAGTTTATGACCATGATTTTTTAAAAATACGTATTAGAAAGGACAATAAGAGCTACATTGTGCTGGATAGCTTTGGTATCAACTTGACACACCTGGGTTCAGGGAGCCTTAATTGTGGAATTGCCTCTATTGGACTGGCCTGTGGCCATGTTTGCGGCGCATCTTCTTGATTATTGAGTGATGTGGGAGGGACCAGCCCACTGTGGGCGGTCGGGGCATCTTCTTGATTATTGAGTGATGTGGGAGGGACCAGCCCACTGTGGGCGGTGCCCCCCACCCCCGCCCCCCGGCAGGTGGGCCTATATTATATAAGAAAGCAGTCTGAGCAGGGGCCAGGAGAGCAAGCCAGTAAGCAGCGGGTTCCTTGATGGCCTCTGCTCCAGCTCCTGCCTCCAGGTTTCTGCCCTGAGTTCCTATCTTAGGCTCCCTGATGAACTGTGACCCTGAAAATGTGAGCTGAATAAACCCTTGGAATGTGATTAAAGGGGGCAGTCACACAGAGTGGGTTCTACGCCCAAATCTGCTGTCTCCAGCTGCTGTTATCATGGGAAAGTTACCAGATGTTTCCCAATCTTTGGATTCTCTGTGGGCACAACAGCACCCCTCCTGTGTACTGCTGCTGTGAGGATTAAAGGTGGTAATGCACCTGTGGCACAGGCCTCAGCACCTGGATGTCCTCACACCCCCAGCCCTGGCCACCCTGCCTCCACCTCATCCCATGAGCTATAAGAACCCCAATCTCTGGGCATCTTTCTCAGACCTGCCCTCTCTCCTGCGGAACGGTTCTATCAGGCACCTCCCTTCCACTTTCTCAGATGTACTGATAAGATTTGGAGACTCCATGGGAATCTCATTGGGAAGATGCTCCAGGGACACAGCAGAGATCAAAAAAAATTTTTTTTCAGTTACCACAGGCAACAGGATTCATGTGGTTCTAGTAACACAAATTGCCTGTATTTCCCTCTCACCGCCCTATCGGCCCTGCCAGTGACTGACAGCCATAGGAAGGGAGGACACACACACCACTCACCACTTGTCTGGTCAAGCCCCCTTGATTTCTGTCTGCTGCTATGGCTCCCTTCACTTGCCACAGTAGCCCAGCATCACGAAGTCATCGAGGGTGGAAGATGCTCATGGCTGGGAACTTGCCCTGCCTTCTAAACAGAAGGTTTCCCCTAAAAGTGACCAGTATCCCAAATTCTAACAAAATGCTAAGCGAGGTAGTCAAACAATATCACAGCAAAGAAAGAGGGACCCAAGAACAAGATCTGACCTACCCAGCCTTAACAGTTCCTCTAGGAGGTCACAGTCCAGGAGTGGACCCAAGTTCACTTAAACTGCTACTTTTTCAGACTTCTGAAGACAAGGGACTCACAAGGACCCCAATAGCAAAGTGCAGTTCGTTAGGGCTCAGCATGAGCTGAGACTCAGACAAAGGCAGGCTTACACTCCATACTGTACACCTGGTGCTACACTAAGCACTTTACATACACTGTCTCAGTCAACAGAACTCGACACAGTAGAAACTCTCAGGATCCATGTTTTGTAGACAAGGTAGTAAGCGTCAAAGAGATTAAGAAACCGTCCTAATATCAAGCACCTCTAAGGCAGGGATCAAAATCCAGACTGCTCTAATTGTAAAAGTTCTTCCCACTGCCCATGAGGCTTCCTGTTCTTCACTAGGGGAAGCTCAACTTTTGTATTCATTCATGTGATTTCTGGTCCACTAGACTGTTAGCTTTGGAAGGACAGGAACAGCCCAGTGAAGAAGACATTCTAAGATAATTCCTAGACCAGCCATCACCAAGCATGCCTTCTGACTGCCCCCCAGCCGCCCCCACCACCCACCATCTCCCAGAAGAATCTCAGGGATGAAGAGCACCATAAACCTCTCCCCATAGGCCGTTTCTTCTAGAAGATTCTAAGGGGTTTCTCCATCAATGGCTACTTACCTGGCCCAGTTTTAATACTTTATTTTTTATTTTATGTGTATGAGTGTATGGACGGTCATTAGCCACCATGTGGGTGCTGGGAATGGAACCCGGGTCCTCTGCAAGAGTAGTCAGTGCTCTTAACCCCTGAGCCATCTCTCCAGCACTGCTCTACTTTTTAAAAATTATTTTTATTATTTTTATTTTATGTGTATGACTGTATTGCCTACATGTGTATAAGTGCATCTGTGTCATGTCATGCAATGCCCATGGAGGCCAGGAAAAAGTGTTGGATCCCCCAGAACTGGAGTTAGCTGCCATGTGGGTGCTGGGAATCAAATCCAGATCCTCTGCAAGAGCAGTCAGTGCTTTTTAACTGCTAAGCCACCTCTCCAGCCCCATCTGTCCCCGCTGCTGATGCTCCATGGACTTTACAGGATGCTCCCTCCCCCTGGGAATTACTAGTTGTCATTACTAGCTCTGTCTGTTTGCCCCACTGAGCTGCACCGTGGAACGGGGCGTTCAGCACTGACTCCTTCCCACCTTCCCCTTCTGGGTACAACTGAGCCACTGTTCTTTCCTCTTATAATGCACCGCTAACTAACCAGCCCACACAAACCTCAATGAAATGACCTTCCAGGTCACCCATCACCACAGGCCCATGGAAACTATGAAGAGGGAGGATCATCTCTGGCAGGGGTAGAGGAATTATAGATTCACAATCATAAGGCAGTTCGGAGTTCGCACACACATAAGGACTGAAGAAGGCAGGACAGTCACCCTGAGCAGCACGCCTGACAGCCTCTTCCCACCATCTGCTCAACCACAACCTTCTCAGCTGCCCTTGCTTTGTCACCAAGACGCTAACTCAGAGTCAAAGGGAAGTCCTAACACCTCTTTCACCCCCCATAAGAACATGTGCTGTCACTTATTCATTCAACAAGCATTTACTGATCCTCTTCTGAGGCAAACTCTGTAATGTGGGTTCTGATGAAGAAACAGACAATCTGAATAGCAGAGGCTCGGCAATCGCTGGTGGCAGGTTCCCACGGGAAGATGTACCGGGTGAGAACTTCAATTCTTTGTTCTACTTTGTAACTTCTCATGAAGATTTTTTTTCATGTCATTGAGGACTTACACTTAACAAATTTTAAAAATTTTAAACATAGATGGAAAAAAAGGAAAAATGCTTTAACGTAGGTTTAGACTCTCCCAGGAAGTCACTCATCCCAACCCACCCCTTAGGGGGCCCAGAAGGAGCCTCGGCCTCCTACCTGGGAAGTTAATGTGAGCCTATACTCTGGTGTTTCAAGGTGGCCTGGTTGGTATCTCTGTGGTGACATTAGAAGGGCCATGGGTCAGAGGACAGAGTTGACTATAAGCAGTATGCTGACTCCTAACTCACAAGCCCAGCCCCAGTCCCCTCAGGCCAGGGAGTGTGGATGCTGGGAACAGGCAAGGTTCTCAGAAGCCTGGTCTTTGCTCACTCAGCTCAGCCAAAGGGAGTCTCGCATCCACCCCAGCACATATCTCTACCTCTCTCTCTGACACATGCTGTTGCAGAGCTCTGTCCCAAGTTCCCCTGTCAGGAGCCACCCTGACCTGACCCCCTTCTCACCGTCCCCAGGTCCAGTCCTTTGTCCCCATCCCTGCAATGGCCTCCGCATACAGCTGCCAGACTTCAGACTTGCCCCTTTGCTATGGAGGAAGCCGCCTTGGGAAACAGCCGACTGGGTCTCTGCCACCGCGTCTCCTCCAGTTCTCATCCCAACCCCCACCCACATCTCTCTTTCTAATTATCCCAAAGAGAAGGAAGATTAAAATTTAATGCCCTGAGAATGGGAGTCAGAGATGTCATTATTTTGATTCAAACCCCAGGCATGCAAGAACCCGATGTAAGCTACAGGAGCGAGGTAACGTGGGACGAGCTATGAAAAGCCTGGATGAACTGGAAGTCACCTCTAGGTAACCAGACCCCCCATGTGGGGCTTTTAGAGGACGCCACAAAGTTCAACAAATGAACTTCATAAAACATATTTCAATAAAAATATAATTTGCAAGGGGTGTCTTAGACCCACACAGAAGCCCACAACCCTGTGTGCCAGAGTCTTGCAGGTGGTAAGACAGCACGCAGGGGTCCAGGGTGTTCCTAAGGGACTATCACACAAGGAAGACAGGTCACAGACTTGCTTTGAGGAAGACCTAGCAACAGTTCAAACCAGAAAGAATTTTGCCCAACTACATTTAACTAATAGTAAACCCACACGAAGCAGTATCCCCAGACCTCCAGTCTCACGCAGTCACTCCCCAAATACTCCCTTTTCCCTGAACTTCCAAGTTCAGGAAACTGAAGGATGGGGATTCTGGGAGACATCATTCAGGACTTACAAGCTGTACTACATACTTCTAGTGTGTCATGTCTCCTGTCCCTTTCCCAGGTGCCATTATTAACTTCCTAATTTTCAACCTTGAGGATGAACACCAAAAAGGTTCCACAGTCAGGCACGGTGGTGCACGCCTTTAATCCCAGCATTCGGGAGGCAGAGGCAGGCAGATCTCTGTGAGATTGAGGCCAGCCTGGTCTACATAGTAAGTTCCAGGTGGGTTTAGGCAAGGGAGACCCAGTCCCCCCCCGCAAAAAAGTTCCATAAACAATCTAATATTATAAAGTCCCAAAGTTGTGTGGTTTACGCCAAATAACCAACATGACATTACCACTTGTTCCTGTTTAAAACCATACAGTAGCTACTTTATGGTAGAAATGGAAACAGCCTGACCAACAGGAAAAAATGAGGTCTTACGAGGCCAGTGAATGAAGGGCTCTAGCAACTGTGCCGGCCCTCGATTCCAACAGAAGATGCAGGAGGAGAGGGGACCTGGAGACTCTGCTCATGATGTCTCACCACCTGTCCCGTGCCACTTCCATCCTCAGGATTCTGTAACATGGGTTTTGATGTGGGACAGAGCAGGGGGGCTAGAAAGAGT
>NW_008328488.1:1211303-1288475 GCF_000622305.1 Nannospalax galili
CATTGAGGAGATGGCTCAGTTGGCAAGTACTTACCTTGCAAGTACAAGGACCTGAACTCAACCCCCTGGAACCCACATAAAAACGTTAGGTGCAGTGGTGTTTGCTTGTAGTCCCAGATTGAGGAGATGGTTCAGTTGGCAAGTACTTACCTTGCAAGTACAAGGACCTGAACTCAACCTCCTGGAACCCACATAAAAACGTTAGGTGCAGTGGTGTTTGCTTGTAGTCCCAGCACTGGGAAGACAGAGACAGGAGGCTCCCTGGGGCTCACTGGCTAGCCAGCCCAGCCTAATTGGTGAGCTCCAGGCTAATGAGAGACCCAGTCTTAAGGCAATGGGTGCTGTTTCTGAGGATGACACTTGAAAATGTCCATCTGGTCTCTACACCCACACAAATGCAAGAATAACTGCCCCACACATGCACACACACACACACACACACACACACACACACACACGCACATATTTTTTTAAAGAGAAAAAGACACAATCCCAAGAGTCACTGGGGCCATCGGCACCATTCTCCATGACACACAAGTGAGGCTCTGGACCTCATCCCTTGGAGCATCCAGATGCCTGCCAGATCCTCTTCCCCAGACCTGGCTCCCTCGTACCTGGGCCCACTGTCCCATTTGCTCTATCCTTACCCAGCAGTAGGAACTCCTTACAAAATGCCTGGATCCCCATGGCCTCCTAGTTCTGGTGACTCCACGTTGTTAGGGTGGACATCAGACACAGTAGTGTCCTCAAGGAGCTTCTAGCCCAGGCACTTAGAGGCAGGGTACCTACAGCTGCTCTCCCACTCTTCAGCTGGCATCAGCTTGCTCTGGTTGCCACAACAACAGCTGAAAGGAACCGTTCCTGGGGACCTGGAGACTGGAAATCTAGCTGGCAGTGTTCTCTGTCTCTCTCACTTCAGGCAGCCTTCATTCCACCTACAGGTAGCCTTTGCTCCATGCCTGCATCCCTGGCATGCCCTCCTCTTCATAAGGACTCTAATCATACTGGAGTAGGCCCCCAACCTCAGGACCTTGGTGAGCCTTAATTGCCTTTCTGAAGGTCTTATCTCCAATGACAGTCACATTGGGAGCTAGAGTTTCAACACATGAATTTGGGAAGAACAGATTCAATCTGTAACAGCCAGCACCCACCCCACCTGCACCCCTACCAGAGGCCAACCTATTTCCTGGGAGCTGCCTATTCAGTCCTCTGCCTACCACACTTTTTATTTGGTCCCTTCCACACAGAGCTCAGGTGCTTTCTCCTCCAAGGAGATGTCCTTGACCACTCCAAACCAGAAAGACACTTGTCTAATATCCCCAACACTGCCGGGTGAACTAACCCCACCTCCCTGACATGAGACTCTAAGCCCAACATCATCTCGTACAGTAGCTGGCTGGCACACAGTAGGTGCTCCATAAATAAATGTGGTGATGACTAGAAGCAAAGCAGGGACCAAGCCTGACTCCTCTACAGTCCCCTCCCCTGTCCCCTGGACCTGAGCGAGGGCTCACTGTTAAACCACATCTGGCTCCAGTATCTTTACACTGACAGGTGAAGTGTGTTAATGGTAGGGACTCGGTGTCCACCCCCCAGCACCTGGCTGGCATATCCTCCATTCATACCAGCAAGACAGGTGGGCTAGGCAGAAGGCCGATCAAGCTGCAGCAGCTGCATCCCCAGCTCTAAAGGGCAGCAGCACAGTGGCCAGACTGAGGAGCCAGCACTCCATCTCGTGTGCAGAGATGGAAGGTAAGCTGTAGTCACATCCCCACCTGGAGCATCAGCATCCATAAATCCAGACCTCAGTCACACCCATAGCACCTCAGAGCTCAGTCCACTAAATGGACAATGATTCTTCTAGAGCAGCTCTGTCTTACAATCAGTCTGCAGCTTGCCTTGGGAAGACTGGTGGCAAGTGGACCTGATTTACAGGCTGGGGTACACATGGTCCTGACTGAACATCTGTAAGATGTCCTGTGGGTCAGTACCGCTACAGTGGGGGGGGGGATGGGGGCCATGAGGGGTGCAACTGGGAAAAAAAGTTGAAAAAGATCATTTTAAAAGTAAAAGTTTCAATATATAACCCTCTCAGAGAGGTGAAATTTCAGCGAGTTCCTGAAGTCTGGCAGACATTGGACATTGCGAGTTGTTTGATCCTTAAACTCAGCTTTCGACGCTAAGAGAAGGGTTGTAGAAATCTATATGACGAGTACTGGGCAGGTAGTTTGGGGCAGAGTGCTTGTCTATCATGCATGAAGTTTGGTGTTCGATCCCTAGCCCTGGAAAAACAAACAAACAAAATTGCAAAGAAGGTCTGCGGAAGATCTAAGTGTGATGCAGTGACCAGTACTCCCAGTGCCTCCCGGCACACAGCAGGTGCTGTGCGTGTGCACTTTCTTTCCCTGTCCTCAGCCTATTGATGTAATTTTTCAATGCTTTCTGAAAAGTCCACTAAATGTGGTCATGTATGCTTGGGAAGGTCTCTGTAAAACATGTGTGTGTCCGTTTTCTTTCTGTGACTAGACGGAATAATGATTGCTCCACTTCCACGGATGCAAAACAAGCATGCAGCCCTTGCATCATGAGAAGTGTCGAAAGGCATCGCTGCTCCAAGATGCTCTGTCCACAGCAGTGCCACTCCATCCACAGCACGGCCAGTTCCCCTGACTGCACATGCTGCAGCCCTCCTCCCCGCTCCCCTCACAGCCATAGATGCACTGATGTTTGGCCATACCTGGGATTTCTCCCTGCCACCATGTCCTCATGGCAAATCTGCTGCTTCCTCCCAGTCCACGCCTGCTCAGATTCCACGTTCTAGAATCTCTGGCCTTCCTTATCAAATATTTCAACCTCTTTACAGAACTCCCAAATATCTGCTTGAATCTTATTTCTCTATCCTCTGTCCATTAAATTTAAAAGGACCAAATTCAACTTCATCATCATAAAGAAGAAGATCCAAGCATTCCACACACAACTGTTCTTTCAAATGATTGTTATCGAGTGCCTCCTGTATCCCAGGGGATGAAGAGAGGGACAAGACCAGGTTCCTCTCTTGAAAAGCCAAGAGTCTGGTTCAAAGGTATGATACAAGAACACACCCAGGATATACAGGGATTCAGTGAGCCGCTACCCAGACTGTATCTGAGCCAGGTGTAGGAACATGTGGAAGATCTACTCTCCATGAAGTAGGATGATGGAGCCTGGAGACAAGGTCCTCCAGGGGGCTCTGACATATAAGCAAAGACTCAGGAGTCAGGGGTAACATGAAGGCTGTTGAAGGGAACACAGCTTGGGGCAGGGGTCACTGAGCATTTCCAGGGTTAGGTGGAAGTCAAAAAGAGTCCAGTAGGACTTGAGCTTTCACCCACAGGACCCTTAGGAGTTGGACATGGTGTAAAGTGGTAGGGGCTGGGGATGGTGGTCTCTCTGGAGGGCCAAGGGGGAAATTACTGATGAGAACAGCCAGGGTCTGCATAGAGTCCTCTGGCCAGGACTAGATGGTAGAAGGAAGGAGAGAGACAGCCAGGAGGCTACACCGCCCCCCAGGCGAGCATTCCTGGATACGAATAGAAGTAGTGTTGCGGGAGAGAGCAGATTGAGGAGACACAGATTCCAGGCCAACTGTGGGGTAGGAGCCAGCATGGCTGGGGCCTGGGTGAAAAGCAGCAGGCCTGTGGAGGATGAGAGAAGGTCGGATGTTGTAGGCTGCAGCCACAAGGGACAGGGCGGTCAGGGATGCACTTACACCAATGGAAAGGAGTCACTGCTGGGACAAGCGTGGCAGTATGTGCCCCTTAGTAGGACAGCACTTGGTAATCCGCAGCAGTTCAGCCAACCCTGAATATTTTAATTACACGAAAGCCAAGTCTACCCTTTCCAAAGTCATTTCAAAACTGGCTCTGGGAAGCTTTCAGGCTGAGAAGGTGACAGCCAGGAAAATATTCAAACTGAACTATCCATCACCACTCAGCCATCAAGCATCTGAAGCCTCCCAACGATGCTTATTTTCAAGTACTCATCCAACATGAGAAAGCTTGCTTGTGAAGGATAAACTTCTAAGGAGGAATAGAGAAAAAAAAAATCAATCCAAAAGTCCTTCCTGTGACTGATCAATAGCCATCTGTCAGGAAGTCTGACTCCTCCAGTCCTCTGCCTAAATGGGTTCTCAGTAGAGAACAATGCTCATCAACTGAATTTCTGTGGTGATTTGCAGCTCCTGGCCCTCTCTGACTTTTTCCTGACTCAGCACAAGATTTGAGTTTGACAGGAAAAGGGAACTCAATCCCTTGGTACCAAGGGAAGTCACCAAAGGCGGGCGGGTGGTGGAGGGAATAAGCTTTGAGAGCAGTGAAAGACGCAGGGCACAGGTGAGCACTTTGGCATATGAAGTCACCTCCTGATCTTCTCACAGCTACTAGGTGTCCATCCTGAAGAACCTGCTTGTGTCATCATCCCCATATACCCAGTCCAGCTCCCAGGGAAAGTTATACACCTTGATTTGTAGGGTGACTGAGACACATAGAAACACACCAATCCGCAAACTTTGGAGCCTACACTTTACTGGATCTAACTTGTACCTTCAGTCAAAAGCAAGTTTTAAAACAATCATAAGGGGGCTGGAGAGATGGCTAGTGGTTAAGAGCACTGACTGCTCTTGCAGAGGACCCGGGTTCGGTTCCCAGAACCCACATGGCAGCTACGAACTGTCCTTAACTCCAGTTCCAGGGGAATTTGAAGCCCTCTTCTGACATCTGCGACATTGCACGACATGGGTGCACTCACATACATGCAGACAATACATTCATACACATAAAATAAAAATAACAAATAAAATATTAAAATAAATAAATAAAACAATCATAAAACAAAATCTATCCTCGCCCCTTGTACACACTGATTCTTTGCCCTAATTCCTCTCTTTAGTGCACAGAGCACTGACTGCAAATAAATGATGCTATTTGCCTGTTGTTTATAGCACAGAAAGCCACATAATCACCACTAACTGCATTTGGCTGCTTAGGTTTATATTGACTAAAAATAAATAAAATTGAAAATCCAGGCCCTCGGTCCCACCAGTGACATGTCTGGTGTTCCGTGGCCAGATGTGGTTCCTGGCCGCTGATCCACACAATGGACAGAAGGACAGTCCTATCACTACAGGAGGATACCAGAGAGTATCGGCTCGGCATGTGAGTCGGGTAGGAGGGATCACGGCTGCTTAGCTTATCCCAAGCCTAGAACCACGCCTGCTGCGTGGAGCCCCACCTCCCATCCTTGTTGAGTACGGGAATAATGGGGTTTTATAGCACCAAACAAAATCCCAGAGCCAGAAGTGACAACTGGGAAATGGCCGATGTGGACACCTGTGTAGGAAGAGTCAGGAAACACTGACGTGTCCACAGCAGTGTGTGAAAGGCAAGGTGGACAGAGAGAAGATAGAGAGACGATAGATGATGGATAGATAGATAGATAGATAGATAGATAGATAGATAGATGATAGATAGATAGATAGATGATAGATTGATAGATGATAGATGATAGATAGAGAGATGATAGATAGATGATAGATTGATAGATGATGATAGATAGATGATAGATAGATGATAGATAGATAGATGATAGATTGATAGATGATGATAGATAGATGATAGATAGATGATAGATAGATAGATGATAGATTGATAGATGATAGATAGATAGATGATTGATAGATAGATAGATAGATGATTGATAGATAGATGATTGATAGATAGATTGATTGATTGATTGATTGATTGATAGATGATAGATGATGGATAGGTGATGGATAGATGATGGATAGATAGATGATAGATAGACAAGATGTGAGGGTGTATGCAATGATTCAGATAAATACATATACTATGTTAAGTCAAAAAACAAGTTTCCTAAAAATTATACAATATGACTCCATTTTATTACACAAACCATCACACAATAATTAAAAAAAAATTAAAAACCATAGGAATGATCCAGGGGTGTCCAATCTTTTAACATTGTGACACTATGTTGAGGTCTACAGATGTGTTGGGTCATATCCATGGGATGCATGTGGTCCACTGGCTGCATGTGGAATCCACCTACATAGACCAAACTGTTAATAGTAATCACTGCTGAGTAGAAAGAAAAAAAAAGAGAAATCTCTGTCCTATGTTCTTCCATAATGCTTAAATTTGAATATGTAAGTGTAAGTTAAGTATTTAAAACCAAATCCCATGTATACAGACCACCAAGAAAAAGAGTAATCCAACATTTCAACCTGTTCCAAGAATATATAGCAATTTTTCAAACGTTTCCCAAGTAGAAGTCCCTTATTAGTTTATTTCATTTAATCTTAACTCTATCCTTGTAATTAAATATTTCCATCCGGAGTCCTTCACATGTGAGCCCAGCCTTCTGCTTCTAAGGTCCACAGCACTCCACCGAAGAAAGCATACCAGTCTCCAAAGACCCACACCCCAGATGAGCCCTGAACCAGGTACCCCAGCTACAGGTAATGGACCAAGCTGCCGCCAGGCAGATGAGAAGCATCCTTCCTCCTCAGCACCATAGGAAATAGAGCAAATTTGAAGCTTTGTAAGCCCTCTTCCTTGTCTGTCAGTTTATTTCTTCTTTTAAGACAGATCTCTCTCTCTCTCTCTCTCTCTCTCTCTCTCTCTCTCTCTCTCACACACACACACACACACACACACACGCACACACACACACACACAGAGCAATGCCACAGGATCTGGTCCCACTGGTAACTCACACAGGCTGGTCGAGGCTCCCCAGCAGACACCTCGCCTTTATGGGATTTTCAGCCAATCCCCCCAAAAGAGGAGCTTTCAGCCTACCGAGGTTTCTGAGCCAGAACACTGCAGAGTCCCCTTTCAGCTCTGTGGACAAGACATTCAAGGTTGTGTGCTTGTTTAGTTCACACTTGATGCAAATGGGGCATGTGTTTACCCACAAACACATACATGCACACCCCAACAGAAGCCACTGCTGCCAACAGGAATGGATGCAGTGGTGGTGATTTCTAGAAGCCCAGACCTGTTCTTGAGCCACGTGGAATTTGATCACAATGACTATCATGGAAAACAATCTCATTCCTTCTACGCAAAGTTTCAACCACTGCCCAGAAAATTCGGTAGAAAATGAAATGTAATACTCTATTAAGCTTTATTTTGCCAGACAAGCGAGGGCTCACCCAAGCATGGAGCGCCATTAAAATGGATCTTACATATATCATTATAAATTTAATAATCACCATGACGGCTAGAGTTCAAGTTAAAATGAATGTCAGCTGAGCATGACCAATTGATGTTACCCCAGCTGCCGCCGAGCCTCACTTGGGGTTGTATGCTTTTTCCACAGGCTCCAAGATACATGTGGACTCAACCCAGTCCAAGCCAAGAACAGATGGGAAACGCAGACAGCTACACCTAGCCACGGAGAAACCACCATAATTGCATATTATCTCAGTGTACCAGCCCAATTAAAATCGTCTACAGTGTCACAAGTCCCAAATGTTCCTCCGTGAAGTGTCTGGATAGCAAACTTGGCTGACACTCAGTCAAAGGCAGGCATTCCTAGGGGCTGCTCATGACAATCAATTTTCCTCCTATCTCCCGGAAAGCTCCTGCAGAAATTGGAGCAGAAGGGTCTAGCAGGCTCCACACCTAGTAAATCACACGCCACAAAACAAATTCCACTTATCTGAGTGCTTGAGATAGAGGGCATTCTTCCTGAATTACAGGGAGTCCAGTCTCAGGAGTGGGTTTGTTTGTTTTGAGAAATGGAGTTAGTATGTATCTATGTTTTAAAAATGTACTTCAATTTATTTTTATCCTTTGAAAGTCAGAGTAAAACCTAATACAAAAATGTTTCACATAAACACACATGCAGAGCTAAGTAAAATACAATAGGATAGATCAGAAAGCCAGTCTTAAACTCCATGTGTTTTGCACACTGGAAAGGGTCTATCTTTGAAATTCACAAGAGGAGGAGATATGAAATCCATGTCACCAGGATAGGACACCACAAGTTTGTGCACCATTGCAACATTTCAAGGAAATATCAGGAATCATTTGCAGATAAACACACTCTGGTCCTGCCTCAACATATGTAACCCTTGCTAGTCCATGGTCAGAGCCATGCCCAGTGAATGAAAATTCAGCTTCAGTTTCCTTCTTAAACAAGCTATATGAGGCTAGTCCACACCCCGCCTGGTTGACTATGACTAACAGGCAATGACAGCAAGTGACCTACACCCACTGGGCCACTTTACATGACTATGACATTCTCGAAAATGGGGCCAGAGAGTCCAGCAAGGTGCATTTCTGATCCATATACACAAGAGACAGCAGATGACACAGAAAATAACTCAAACAAAATCACAGCAGTCAGCACCACCATGCTTAGAGGCAGGGGCTAAGTGTGTGCACAGCCCAGACGACAGTGCAAAACATCAAGGTTAGATTTAGAGAACACCAGGATGTTGTCTTAACTGCCTTTCTGGATCCTGGAATTAAGTTATTTCTTCCTTTTCTCTATCTCTCACTTTAACCACCAACGACGCGAAGCATAAAGCTTAGTACCAGGACACAGCAAGTCAAGGGCCACCACACAGCTTCCTTAGCCAGACAGAGATAGACAAGCACAACCAATGATCACAACTCTGTTGACCACCCAGGTCTGAGCGATACACACAACTCCAGCATCAGGCAGCAAATGACAAGCAAAGTTGCACCACTCACCCTCTTTTGATCTTCCAGTCCGTGGGTGACTGGCTTTCTCTTCTGCTGTTGGCCCGACTCAGGAATGGATTCCATTTCCCAGGCATAAAATCCTTGGTCCTTGAGCGATGTTCCAAATCCACAAAAGAACAAAGTGACCCACGCAGAAGCAGCCTGTGTACACCGCCAGACACAGTCCTGCCAGAGGGAGATGGAGCCGTTTCTTCAAAGGCCTTGCTGTCTTCTTAGAAGTCACCTGGGAACCTGGCTGGCCACCGTGGCCTTGGGGACGAGGGAGGCTGCCATTGTGAAAATGAGGACCTAGGTTTTATTTCGGGTCTCCAGTTCACTTCACGAGAGCCCAAAGGACAGATTTGGGCAAGGAAGAGTCCATATCCTGGGGAGCGTGCCACATTCCTGCCCAAGGAATCCTTCTCCTCACTGTCTGCTTGGCACGGATAATTTATATGTCAATAACAATGTAAATGGGCATTTAATCCACCAAGCTGATAACATCCACATCCCTCTCCAGCAGCCCTTGGCTCCTATAAATCACGGCAAACGCCTGGTTGCCAGTCGCCCCTCACAGCCCCTGCAAGAGCTCGTCTTAGCAGTGGGTCCCTTCACAGCTCCCATCTTCCTTCACGCAGTGAGACCCAGACCTGAGGAGAAAACATTCAACAGTCAGATTTGTCTCTGGTGAAGTATGGGGTTTAAGCTGTCTTGCCTGCCATCTGGAGCAACACAGCAAGGCCTGGGCCCAAGCAGCTGCTGGCAGTCTTCCTCTGAGCCCGACACTGATCATATCCATAGGCCAGCAACCTTGGGGGGGCCTCATGGGCTCCCCGCTGCGACTCCTGAAAGAGCAGGGCAGCTCTGGAAAGGACTTATCTTTCAAACCTGCGTGGGACCCCTCCCTGTCGCCGCAGCAAAAAGGCGTCGTGGTATAAAAGGGGAAGGCCTGCAAGGCCAAAGCATCAGTTCCCCCCAGTCACAGCTGCAGGGGAGTGTGTGGCCGGCGAAGCTCATCTGCTGCTTCATCACTGACTGCTGAAAAGCAACTATGCCACAGAGCTGCATTCCCCGCCTAGAACCTGCAGGCAGAGCAGACACCAGTCACCTCCTGCCTGACGTCACAGACGCTCGGAAGGCCTGGGAGGGAGGAGAGAAAGGAGGCCCTGTGCCCAGAAAGACATTCCCACTAGGTGTGCCCTTCTCTGGGTGGTTTGAGAGGTGGGGACGGGTCTGAGAAGCCTCATAAGGATGCCTCTTCCTCCAGCTCCAGCACCTTCAGGAAACAAAGGCCAAGGGGGAAAAAGAGCCTTACTTAAAAACACTAGTTTCTCGCCAACATTTTTAATGCAATTCAGGCAGTGCCAGTTTCCGGGAGAGCTGTGGCCGAGACAGAAGCCCCCAGATCTTTCCTTGCAGCTGTCCCAACCAGCAGCCACTCTGAAATGAGGCTGAAGCCACCTCTGCCACAAAGGCCCCCATGCAGCTCTGCCACAGCAGGTTGAAAGGCAGGCTTGGGACTTGGCAAAGGAGAGCTCGGGAGAGGAAAACTGGGGGCACTAGGAGAGAAGCTGCAGAAGGAAGTGGGACTTTGCAGGTGTAACCCTAAGTCAGAGGGCCTCTCACTCAATGCCAAAGAACACCTGGCAGGTGCAGGTTTCTGCAGGTCACGTCCCTTCCCATTGGGGTTAAGAGTCACTGAGGAGTCGAATGTCTAGAAAAGGGTCACCCAAGGTCTGAAGTCTTCTACGGGCCCAGGAAATAGCTAAGTGCCATTGGGTTGCTCCAGCAAGCACCCTGGCCACAATCCCTCTGCAGCTCCCTAGCAAAGGCCTCAGATCCTTGGCTCCTGAGTCCAGTGCAAGGAAACTATGACAAACTGACCCCAAGTGGTACCCTTTCTAGACTCTCAGCTGAGACCCTAAACTAGACAATTCAGGCAGATATAGGTGGGTTTGAGTCTCAGCTCTGTATCTGCCTCACTGTGTGACCTTGAACAAGTGCCTCAACCTCTCTGAGTGCCAGCCTTCTCATCTAAAGCATGGAGATAGCAATCTAGACCAAAGGATTTCAAGACAAGCATTTGAAGATGTACCTGCTAAGGTGGTTGGGTCCCTGCTGTGTCCCTGCTCTGCCTACTGTTCTCTGTATCTGCTCATTCAACAAATCCCTGGTGAGTCCTTCGCCACGTGCCAGGTTTTGTTGGGGGTTTTTTGTTGTTTGTTTTTTAGCCTTATGTTAAAGATGAGACAAGAGCTGTCACATAACTTCCCTTTAAAAAACACACAGTTAAGAAGTTGCGTGTCTGGAATGCGAACCCTGGTCTAACTTCAGAATTCTTACTCCTGTCCAAGGTGCTCTGGAAAGGTCCCTGTCATTTGTCTAGTTCAGTCTACACATTCTATAGCTCTTGGCTGGCCTCATGAATAATAATAATAAAGCAAAAAGCCCAGTGCCCAGAAGGGTCTCCTCCTGGAAGATCCTTCTGCAGCCCCAGGCTCCACCTATATCTGAGAGGAGCTCGTACTCTGGTAGAGCTCTCTCGGGGTGAGACCCTGTCACATCCCATCACACCAACAGGTGCACACACCCCGAGTGCACATGGGGACAGATGCTTGCTCCATAGAAATATCTTTACGGCCAGCAGGGAGTGGGAGGATGCAGCACACCCCCTGTGAACCTTTTGTTTTCTTTAGAAGCCCCCCTCCACCAGTTCTAGGCCCACTGCTGTCCTGTGTCAGGGTCCAGGGGAGTCGAGGGGGAAGCAAGGTGCTGCTGGCTGCCGACTTCCATATCAAATCTGTTTCCAGACTGGTGAGGGATAAGGAGCTCGTAAGAGCAAACAGGAATGAAACGCTCTGTTTCTTACTGTCCAAATTGTCCAGAAGTTTGTGATTGGAGGTGGGGCAAAGGCAGGAATATGGGAACACTGGCCCGATCTTTGGGAAGTGAACAGCTTGCAGGGCTGATCCCCAAGTGCACTTACTGCAGCAGCTTCTCCTCTGGGTGGTAAGTCTCCAAGGCAGAGAGATGCGTGCAAAGAGCTTGACCAGGTTGTTGAGAGAGCCTTGTGGACAAGCTCTATACTCTGGAAGTTCAGAGGGTAAGCCCAGCCACACCTTAGACATTCAACTACACCACCAGGGGCTTCTGTCCCAAACATGGACTCCAAAAGGCATCAGTCTCCCAGTCCACACCTGCTTCCTGCTCTTTCCTTCTGGGCAATTTCAAAGTGGGGCACAAAGGACCAGGTTGGAGGTTTAGCACATAGGACCAGGGTGGAGTCTAATTCTTAGAGCCAGGGCGATCCTTCAGAGTACCACTAGTGTCTTACTGCAAGGGCTGTCTGGTTCATGGGAAATGCCAGTAGATATTCCAGGAACCAAACAGGCCACAAGCTCGGGCTTCCCAGCTGGGCAGCACTCCTGCTGAGATGTCAGAGTCCTGAGCCCGTTGTAGACATTTTGTTAAATTCTCAAAAGTTTTCAAAATTGGGCCCTGCCCCTTTGACCTTCTCCCTCCTCTTCCTTCTGCAGCAGCTCCCGCCCGGGTTTCCAACCTGGATGGAAGGTGGAGGGGCAAGACCGGGGAGCCTGGCCTGTGCCAAGCTTCTGAGCAGGGGTCACGCTGCTCATTACTAACCCCGCGTTCGCTTTGGGGCAATGGGAGAAACGGAGTCGCTTCTTGAAAACGGAGCCTTTCATCAATCGATCTGTAAATAAGTTGCACAGGGTGTGTGGAAGAGCGCCCAGGAGGCACGGTGGGTCTGGGACTTGGGATGGGGTGGAGGTGCTCCTAAAGGAGCCTGCGAGCCTGGCACTTCTGCCAGGAGGGCTGACCCAGCCGCCAACCCCAGCGCCTTTATCTGCGCACGAGCACGCTCCCGCCTCTTCCCGAAGAAAAGAAAGGATTGCACACAAAAATAAGTCGCTAGGGCCCAGCTGGGCGGCGCGGGCTGCCGCCGCTGCCACCGCCAAAGTCCCTTTGCAGCAAGAAAAGGACTGGAGGCCGCATCCAGGAGGGCCTGGGCTCCGGTGCTGGGGCGCCCCCTCCCCGCCTTCTGCCTTCCCCTGCAACCCGCTGGCAGCTGCCGGAGCTTGGGAGAAGGAAAGCTGAGAGCCGGGAACTGGAGGCCTCGCCTGGGGTCCCGGCTCAGAGCCACCTATCCCATCCTCTCCCTGAAATGAGCAGTGGAGGACACAGACCTATACAAGCAGCGTGTGCACACACCCCACCTGCTCAGATCTCACATGGGACGGACGCGCATCTACCCAGAGATTCAGGCACAGAGAGGTACCAGACCTACACTGGGAGATAGACATGGCTGGAAACAGAGGCACCCACTGAAAAGAGAGGAGAGAGGAGAGAGGAGAGAGGAGAGAGGAGAGAGGAGAGAGGAGAGAGAGAGAGAGAGAGAGACCCTTATAGAAAAAGCCACAAACGGTACTCAACCACCAGCACCCTATAGAGCTTTCAACAGACACCCACACAGATACTCAGGGACCCAGATGCGGGGATACACCCGGAGATGCCACCGCGGAGTGGGCCCAGAGACACGCAAACAGAACACTCTCGAACCACAGAAGCACTCACAGGGAGATGGGCAGCCTCGGACGCGGACACCCAGAAGGGCACACGCCCACTCTTGTTGGGGGGCGTGTGCAGTATCACAGGAGGCCTGAGAAAAGTGCGCCCCGGAGCTCTCAGCAGGACCTCCGGGCGCGGTGCCACTAGCCCCGCATCTGCTGTCGAACTTTCCCAGCGCTTTGAACAAGGGCTGGTGGACTGGTCGGCCTGCTTGTACGGGTCTCTCAGCGGCACCCGCGGGATCCCTGGGATGCAGCCCGGCGGCTTCCGAGCCTCCTCACCCTCCTTCGAGGACCCGGAGCAGAGGTGTGGTCCAGGGACTGCTCAACGCTGGTGCCGGGCCCAGCCCCCTCCACAGCCGCGCCCTGCCCTGGACCCCCGAGCCCACCCGGAACATCCCCAAGTCCTCTTCTCCTTGTCCATCTAGTTGGGAGGCAAACTTTGCCCAGGACGGTCCTGGCGGCAGGCAGCTCAGCCAGGCCTGACCCCGGAGGCAGGCTGCACCCGGTCCTACCTGCGCCCACGCTGGCTTCCGGAGCCTCAGCCTCCAGCGGGTCTCGCTCCCTACTCCGGCCAGAGCTTCTCAGACCCGGCCGCTGCCGCCGCTAAGCCGCTCCTTGCCCTCCTGTTACCCGGGAAACCGCCTCCTCCTCTCTCCCGCCAGCCAACCAGTGAGGTTCACATGGCGCCTCCCAGCCAATGGGCAGCCTCACCCATCCTGGTCCCCTTTCAGGGTCCGGAATCTCTCCCCTGCCAGCCACGGGAAAGACTGGCTGGGTCCCTCCAGAGCTGCAGCTACTCAGTGGGGGGCCTTGTGGTAAGAGTCTCCCACCCGCACCCGTGTGCTGGCAGATGCGCTAAACAATCAAGGGAGACCGACTGGAGAATCTGGGGCAACCCCTCAGAACACCTGGTCAGCTCCCTCCAAATTTGAAAATCTGGACAGGTTCCTGCGGGGAGCTGTCCAGCCTATCTGAAGTCGCCCCAAGGGGAGCTCTGCAGTTCCCCCGGCAGTATCCTGTGCCTTCGCTGCAGCTAAAACGCCGTGACAGGGCTCTTCCCAAGGCCAAACTCAAACCTCCCCTGAGCCAGGACCCATGTCTGCCCTTCTAGGGCACAAAGACAAGAGGCCCATGCGGCCACTTAACAGCCAGGGCTTTGGAAGTTAGAAGACAACACTCCTCCCCCCAGGCCATCCATCTCGGGAGAATTCTATTGTCTTTTTTTCCTCCCAGGACCACCTTGAAAGCCCATCTTTGCCCAGCTGTTACTCTGCCTCCCTTTTAAGGAATGGTTTAGAACCTAACTGGCCAGGTGGGACGATCGCAGGAACCAGGTACTAACTGCTAATGAGCTTGAACAGACAAAAACTCCTAAACTGAGGTCAGATTATAGGACATAAAGTAAAGGGAAAGACCAGACAGGTCCAGACAGGCCCTGGAGTGAATGCTTTTCATTCCTTCATCCATCACCCATCCATCCATGTTCCCTCTCTTCCCACTCTCTCTCTCTCCTCTCTTCTTCCCATTCACTCTTCTTCCCCTTCCCGCACTCCCTCCCTCTCTTACATCTTGATCTCCAGTGAGAACTACAGAGACTCAGCACCCATTGCAAGACCATGTTTGTCCTCACTAAGGATGCACACATGTTAAAAACTCATATCCAACCATCTCTTTGAATCCTAATCCCCAATATGCCCACATCAACTAAAAGAATTACTGCAACTTCCCAGCCATGGAGACTCAGGAGCAGGTTATACCCAGATATCCCAGGGACTGGGGTTGCCAGCCTGGGACAGCAGCAGTGCCTGAGCATGCTTCTGGGGAGGAAATGCTACTGCTCTGCTCATCCCCCTCTTTGTGGTCCCACATGGTTGCCAGGGTATCTACATAGGATCTCAGCACAAATGCCCTATACAGACTGCTGAATGCCTCTGGAACTGAGGTTCAAACCCTCATGAGAGGACTTGACCTTTGAGTCAAGTCAGAGGCCAGTCAGTAACACTAACTAGGAGAGGACCTTTACTTGGGCAGGGAACACAGTGAAGAGGCAAAGGCATTTGGTTTAACTTCTAATACCGTAGAACCCCACACTTGTACAGCTTATGTTAAAAGCTAACAAAAAGATGGGAATTTTACTACTTTGGGCAACCCAAATCTTAAGATTTTTCTCTTTGTCAGAGCTAGTTGTTGTCTTTGGACTCTCATAGCTCATCTCTTTTCTAGCATCTTCCATCTCCCATGTCGCAGGCAACTCTCTTCCTGCTCACTGACTCCCTGATCTTCACCCAATTCTGACTCAGTCTTTGTTGCTCAGAAGCATCCTGAGACAGAGCAGTGAACAGGGCAGGGAAGGTCCCTGTTCTTATGGGGACAGGGGGAGATAACAGAAAACAAGTATCTACCATAGATAATGTAGGAGACAAACCAGAGCTCTGTGGAGAATAAAAACAGGATGGTGTTATGGGGAATGACTGGTGTGGTTAGCTCCTCTGAGAAGAAGAAATTTAAAGTGAGGACTTAGTGATGAGATGGCTCCGTCCATGCAATGATTAAGAACAACACTCGGGCAGAGACAGCTGCTAGTGCTAAGGCCATGAGGCAGATGATAGAACAAGACCATCATGCCTGTGAAGGAAAAAGGTCATCAACCCAACCACAGTATGTATGTGACAGGGTAGAGGAGAGAGTGGTACAGGGCAGACATGAGGAGCCACAACATGTAGGGTTTTTAAGTCTAAGAAGGAGACTGGATTTTATTACAAATGCCACTGGAATTCAAGGAGTGCTTTGAAAATGGAAGTTTACATGATGCAATGGACCTTGCTATCTGCTTCACTGAGAGCTGATAAGAAGCAGGGAGTTTGCTGTGGAGACAATAACCCAGTACAGGATGGAGCATCCAAGGTCAAGACAAATGGATGGAATTAAGGAAGACTTTCAGGGTTAGAATCAACAAGACCTCCTGAAGATCTTGGCAGCATATAAATCCTATTATGTCTAGATACTCTTTGCTTGAGTTACAAGAAGCACTTCTTTGATGTAGGGATTCTCTCAGATTACTCTTTCCTAGGCTCTGTGCTTAGAAAAGAATGGAGCTCATTGATGTTCATTGAACAGTTGAGTGTGTGAGTGGGTGGTTAGGTAGGTGCATGGGTAGATGGATAGGTCACAGAACATATATATATATATTTATATATAGAGAGAAAGATATAGATATAGACAGATAGATAGATGATAGATAGATAGAAGATAGATGATAGATTGATAGATTGATGATAGATAGATGATAGATAGATAGATAGATAGATGATAGATAGATGATAGATTTATTCACAGATGGATGGGTAGGTGAGTGAATGGATAGGTGGATGAATGGGTTGGTGGATGTATAGGTGGGTGGATGGATGGGGAGGTGAGTGTATGGTTAGATAATGGTTGTGGATAGATGGTTGGGTGTGTAGGTGAGTAGCTGTGGGCAGGTAGATGAGTGAAGGTTTCCTATGGAAACACCTTCTTCAGGGACTGGAGAGATGGTTAAGAGCACACACTGCTCTTGCAGAGCACTGGTGTTCAGGTCCCAGCACTCATGACAGGCAGCTCAGAACAGCCCGTGGCTTCAATTCCTGTGACTCCTTCATTGGAGAATCCAATGCTTCTCTGAGGGCGTCCACACTCACATGCACCCCCCAGACAGACACGTACACACAGATATAATTAAAAATAAAACCAATCTTTAAATAACACGCACTTGCTCACATCAGCCTGGGGAATCAAACGTGAGAGAACAGGGCTCTCTTTCCATCCCCAGCTTCACTGCCCCACCACCTTCCTTTCCTTCCTTCCCCTCCACTCTCCTCTTCTGTCCTTTCTTTACCTTCTCTAACATTTTCCTTACTTTATCCTTCCAGCATGTCAGCCTAGCCTCATTTCCTTGGTCTCTCCTCTCCTCTCTTCTTCCCCTCCACTCTCCTCTTCTGTCCTTTCTTTATCTTCTCTAACATTTTCCTTACTTTATCCTTCCAGCATGTCAGCCTAGCCTCACTCTGTCCAGGATGATCTTACTGAGGAGAACTTCCAAACAATCAGGAGGCCTGAGAAATCAAGAGAGATGACCCAAAGTTTGGCCTCTGGTTCTCCACTCTCAGCCTGTGTGTCCAGTCTTTACATCTCCAGGTGAGCTGGTTCATGAGTTTCCAAACCCAGGACAAATCAAAGGCTCACACTCGTTGCTATTAGAACTCACAGCCATCAGAGATGAGCGGGCACGATCTGACAGCCAGCTAGGAGACAGCAAATTGTCAGGAGCACCATGCAATGCAAGGTCCCAGTCAACTGGGCCAGACCTCGGGTGGTCTCTCTCACGGGTTTATTGGGAAACAGACACAGGAAAGGGAAGTAAGATGGTTGCTGCGTCCAGGGAGAGCTCCTTGATGACAGGCAGTCCATCTTGTACACATAGTCCGCTCATTAAACATGCAGCTGTGGCTCATCAGAATGCTGGCTAGGAGCTCGGCAGTGGGCTTACAGAACAGGGGAGACAAAGATTGTCGTGTGAATTGGCTAAATGGGATTGAATAGACAAGTCCAGGGCTATAAAAAAGTTCAAATGTTAAAAATGTCTTAAATTTTAGACAGCCAATATTTTATGCTGATAAAATGATACATCTGAATTTATCAAGCAACTCTAAGCCATGCCAACTGATCCAAATAATTGGCCAAACATAAGCCCCCAATAATTTTGAAAAGGTTTTGCTTATCCTTGTGAAGGAGCAAAAAAGAAAAGACAGGCTCAGAGAGGCTGGGTAGCCTGCCTTTGGTCACAACACTTGACAACAGATCTTCCACAACTTGATTGAACTCTAAGTGGGGGAATAAGACACTACATCCATTTCTTACATTTCCCCCTCAGACTGCACAGCAGAGAGCTGGGCATCAAGGAACTCTTCAATGCAGAGCCCAGGGTTTAATCACTCAACCCCTTGCTACGGGAACCATGGTGGAACTGGAGATGCCTCAAAGCATAGTAGGATGGAACCTGTCCTAGGAAGCGACACAGAGGTCTGATGGATCCGCTCCACAGTTTCAAAAACATCAGTTCACCATGAGCACATCAAATTGTAATTATAGATCTTTTGGAAGCGGCTGGAGTTTCACTCTCGAAAGGATCAAAGTCAGATAACAGTGTAGTCAGAGATGAGTGAAGAAGTCAGTACACACCCTACTGCCCGCATTGCTCGGCCTGCAGTCTGTTTTTGGTGCCAGCTTCCCACAGCTTCACTAAAGGTGACTAAGTGAATGCCAACCCAGCTCCTCTTTGGGCCTCAGCATCCTCAGCAACAGAATAGGCTGGATCCCTCCACCCTCCCTCTGGTGAGTTCCTCTCCAACATTTATTGGTCTCTGCACAGCATCACTGAGCTGAGCAGCCAGGACATGTGTGAGTTGAGCAGCGAGGGTGGGTGTGAGGAACAGGTTATCCTGCTGGGAAGGGCTGAGACAATGCAGCATTGTCTGAAAGAGCCAGTGCAGAGGGAGTTCACCATCAGATGGTGAGGGCAGGCAGGGGGTGGACTACTTTGTGGTCTCAGCTTTCGAACTTCTCTAAGCTGGGGAGGACTCTATAAACACAGCCTGCTGAGCAACACCCACATCAACTGACTGTGGAGGAGTCAAAAGCAGGGAAACTCCAAATGGAATGTTCTAAGGAGGCTGTGACGGGTAACGACACCCCATCTCTAAGCATATTTTAGTGGGCGCTTTTGGTTTTCAGGGTTATCTAAAGAAAGGGTGGGCTTAAATGTATTGGAAAGCAGGGCTAAATTGTCAAGTAAATCCAACGACTATTTACCGAGTTCCATGCTATTTCTGCCACTGGAAACGCCACAGTGACCACAGCAAAAACGTTGTCTTCCCTTGGGATTTTGTTCTCCAGCAGTGGAGCCAGTCAGAGCTTGGAAAAACAAACACCCTGGATTGAAAAAAACAAACCCCAAAACCAAGAATGCACTGGGTCATCCAAGATGATTATGGAAGGAAGTGAGGGAGGATGTGACAGATGGTGACTACAGGTAAGGAATCAGCACTTCATAGGATGACCAGAAGAGGCCATCAGAGGTGGTGACGATTCAAATTAGACCTGAAGGACCTGGCCAAGTGAAGGTCTTTGGAGAGATAAGAGTGTAAACAGCAAGCACAAAGGTCCTGGGGCAACAGTGAGTTAGAAGCGGTCAGGAAACAAGTACAGCCAGAGAGAGGTGAGTAGCAGGAGTGTGAGGCATGTCAGACAGGGAGGTTGGTTCTAGAAGCCATGGACAATTTTAAAAAGAAGTTCCCAGAAGGCTGCTTTGGTTACATTGTTCAGAGGGAGCAGGGAGACCAGTTAGAAGTCCACAGACATCAACAGTCTCAGAGTGGAGATGGAGATGCAGATTCAGTTTGTTTGGAAAGAGGCATCAGCGAGGGTGGGTGGGAATGTCAAAGAGGCCTGGATGGCATCAGGAACCGTCTATCCTGTCTGGGTTTCTCTTGAGACTTAGCCTCTGTCTGAATACCTGTTCCACCTGCCCTCCCCTGTTGCAATTCCTATGCTCATAGGCTGAGCCCCCTAGGGCTTCCTGTTCTCTCTCAACTAGGGTGTCTCTGACCGCAGTGCCCACTGCTAACTGCACCCACCTCATACAGGCACCAGAAGGAGGGTAAGACAGGCCTAGCTCAGCTCATCACAGCAGGCCATCTCTCTCATCTTTGCTTGCCTCTAGGGCTGGTGGAAGAGCCTGGTACACTCACTTAAGGCAGGACCGCAAAGCAGTGAGCCCCACAGCAAGCCAGCATCTCTCGGAAGGGGCTGTGCACAGAAAATGACAATGGGCAAGACCTGGGCAGGGGTGATCTTACCTCACACCCCTCCATCAGTGTTGTTCCAGACATTGTTCAACGTGCATTACATATAGTGACCCACTTATTCCTCACAGTTACCCCAGGACACACATTCTATCCCTATATTGCAGCAAAAGAGTCAGGCACAGTGGGGTTAAAGGACTTTTCCAAGGTTAAATGTTGGTTAGGTGCAAAGTTGGGATTTGAATTCAAGCAGTGCGGGGTGTAGCTCAGAGGTAGAGCGTGTGACTACAAATTCAAGTGCTCTGGCCCCAGCAGCTCTGACCATAAGCACTGCTGCTGTTACCCAGAGGGAAACAGGAAGGAGCTGTTCCTTGTGACCAGGTTAACCACCAGTTCTGCCTCTTCTGTGATCTGGGTAAACAAGTGTAACTTCTTTGACTTCAAGTTTCTCCTCTGAAAACAGCTATCCTGTGTATTCTTGCCCTCGGTGTTTGTAAAACAATGCTTAGGACAGCAGAGTATCAGATGCAAAGGGACTCTGATAAACCGTGTAGGAGAGTCCACCAGAGCACATGGACCGGCCTAGAGGAAGGGTGAGCAGTGTGAACTCTGTGACTAAGACCTGGAGAGCTCAGGTAAGGCCCAGCCTGCAGGTCAGCATCCAAAGCAGCCTTGAGGGCCAGGCTCCCTCCTGGTAACAGTGGGAAGCTGCAGGCAGAAGGACTTTACGCAGCTGGAGAGACATGGTTGGTGACCACCTTGAAGAATGGACTAGTCAGGGTGGGCTGCAGACAGGGAGGCCAGAGGCACCTGTAGCACCATAGATCAGAGAGGGCAAGGATGGGGACAGGACTCACCCACTGGGAGAAATACCCAGTCCTATTGCCAGGAGATGGGGCCCAGGATCCCAGTGCATCCAAGAGAGAATGGCTGTGTCCTTCGTAGGACGCCTTCTGTTACTCCGTCTCTGAGCAGATCTGTTTTTGGCCCTGGATCCTGCATAGATGTCTGTTTCTCTTGGTTCTTCAGGAGGAAGGCCCCCTACTTTGATGAGGAGGCATGTCCACCCTAACTCTGTATGTGTGGGTCATAGCCTTCCCTGGGAAGACAGGCGTGGGCCCCTTGGCCTGCATCCTTTGCCTAGCACATGAGAAATGTTTGCTTTTCTAGAGACTTGTTTCTCCATCAGAAGGGGACCTCTTGGTTTGGCTTTGTCCTGTTTTGTCCTGTAGCACTAGATGAAAGCAATCTGCAAATGAAGGCAGAGACCTTTGATCTCACGGTGTCCCGTGGCAGATGAGCCGGGGGAGACAGAAGGAAACTCCTAGTTCCATGCTTTCACACAAGTTCCTAGCCGCCTCCTTCCTGGACCTCCCTGGCCGCTGTGCACAAGCACACATATGTACACATACAGGGCACCACACTCATTGCACCTCGTGGCTCAGCCCCTCACACAAGTGTTCCTTCAAGGCATCTTTGAAGTCCAGCGATGCCAGCATTCTGTGCTGCCGCCTTCTCCCCTGGGTTTGGCTGTTTGAAGGAGCATATTCCAAATCTTCAAAGAAATTTTCAAAAATGTCTTCTTTCTGGGTCATGGGTTAGCTCTGTAAAGTAACTGAAGGCATATCGGTAGAAGCGTTGCAGAGTGCCCTGCCTTCCTTGCCCTGAGGACTTCTCCTGGGATGGATGCAGACCCCAAAGGACATGCAAGTGGGTTAACGCACAACGCCTTATGTGCCAGCAGCTCTCAGGGTACAAAGGTCTTGGCTCCGGCTGTCCTGCCTCTGTTTAGCTTTGGTTTGGACCAAAGTTTAAAATATTTAGGTCTAAATACTTAGTCCGGTAGGCTTGCTGCTGTACATTTTGGACTAGACAATGGAATGGCTTTATGATTTCAGAGTGTAGAGATCATTATTTTTGCCATAAGACTGAAAAAGAACTTTAAATATTGGCCTCTGGCCTCTGTGAGCACCTGTACTCATGTGTGCATACCACCAGATAGATAGACAGACTCACAGACAGACAGACAGGCACACACATACGATTCAAAATCTTTTTTTTCAAAGAACCTATTCGATCTGGGTAAGGTGGCACATACTTATAATTGCAACACTCAGGAGGCAGATGCAGGGGGATCAAGGCAGTTTTGAGGCTAATCTGGGCTACATAGCCAGACTCCGTCTCAAAACAAAAATAGAAACAGAGGGCCGGAGAGCTGGCTCAGTGGGTAAAATAATTTGCTCTGTATGAGTGAGGACATGAGTTCACATCTCCTGATCCCACATAAAAATCCATGCCTGTAACCCTAGGACTTTCAAAATAATAAAATAATAATAATAATAATAATAATAATAATAATAATGATGATGATGATGAATAGATTTGTAGGGCAGGGGGCAGAGGCAGGAGGACTTCTAGGGCATGTCTGCTGCCAGCCCAGCTCCAGTTTCAATGAGAGACCTTGTCTCAATGAGACTGATTGAGTAGGACACCCATCATCTCCTCTGGCCTCTACACACACATCTGCCCACATACACCACACATCCAGTAAAAGAGGAGGAGGAGGAGCAGGAGGAGCAGGAGGAGCAGGAGGAGAAGGAAACCTGTGTTAGGCATCACTGTAGTCTTGAGTCACCATGGTATAGTAAACAACTGGACAAAATCCTGGCTTCGTGGTGACAATATTCCAGTTTAATTCACTGAGATACATTTTGCACACCTTCTAGAAGGCAGAATGCACCCAAAACTTTAAAATATGTCTGTGTGCTCTTTGACTTGGATGATTATGCACCTATGTATGTGCAAAACTTTGAAGTAGTTTAGGAGAATAAAAATTCATATAACAAAACCTAAGCAAAGAAAGCTAAGGAGTTACTCAGGCTCATGTCACAGTGTTTTCACAACTGAATACCATGCTACCACTAAAACGTTGTTCAAGAACATTGATATGGAAGAGAACTGCTGCACTCAAAACAGTAAGCGAGAGTAGTCCATGTGTGTAGACTTGTAGGTGGGAAAGAGTCTGAAAGGCTTTTCACTTAACTGAGTTCCCGGGCGCACAGCAGAAATCAATAAGGAAAACTGAGTCTTCTCGATGCATTTTTGGTAAAGTGATAAAATTTAGGGTTATTACTCTGTATCACCCCCGTAGTTTCAATGCTTCTAAACTGGCCTAAGTTAAACACACTTTATAGAAGAAACTTTTGGGGCATCCATCCTAGTTTGGGGTTAAAATATGGTCCTTTACAAAGCTGGCTCAGTTTGTAGCCCACACAAAGCCCTGTATTCTATCACCAGCACCACATAAAATCAGTCATGGAAATGCACTCCTATAATCCCAGCACTCAGGAAGTAGAGGCAGGAGGATCGCATGTTCAGGGTCATCCTTGACTATGTCACAAGTTTGAGGCAAGCCTGGTCAACATGAGACTCTAATGGAAAGAGAGAAAGAAAGGAAGGAGGGAGGGAGGGAGAGAGGTAGGGAGGGAGGGAGGAATGAAGGACAGACTTGATGCCCTCTCTCCTGCAAAAGCAACCTCCATGGCCCAAATGGGCAAGAGAAGGCGAAGAGCCAGCACAGGTCATGCATCCAGCAGGCCTGAGGGTAAAGCAGGTAAGAAGTCAGGACTGGGGAGGGAAGAAGGTCACTAAGGTTGCTAAGTGACAGAATCACTAAGGAGAGGACCAGAGCCAGTGTCAATGCACCGGGCTAAAGTGCCTTAGTCCCTCCCAGAGCCTCCCAGGAGCACGGGGTCAACAGAGGTCAAGGACATGGGATCATGGGAACTTTCTTAATTCCACCCACTGCCTAATCAGTAGTGGAAAACTAAGGCCATCCCAGCGAGCATTAGGGGCATGAGTAAGTCAGCTCTGCTTCGTGCTTCTGTAGAAATCAGTCTCATCAGACGTGAGCCATTGCTAATGCCTTTCCATCTACCTTCCCCTTCCCCCAGACCCTTGGAGGTAAAGCCAGAGGAGACCCCAGGTCCAGGCCTCCACTTCCGTGACTGTGCTCGGAGGGAATAGAGAGCTTTCTAGACAGGGTTAGCTGAGTGCTGAAGAGACCCACACTTTGCCTCCTCATGTGGCCTGGCTGCCTGGCCTGCAGTGTGGTTTGAGAGTGGAACACAGGGAACTCACTGAATCTCTTACATCTGCCGAGTATGATCCAGAATTCTCCGTGGCCTCTGCAAGAGGCATGTGAGCGCTATAAGGGACTCCACCAGATCTGAAGAGGAGGCAGGCGAGGGCGAGGACACAGAGTTCAAAGAGCAGTGACCAGCGCCCCCAGCTGGCCCAGGAACATCTCAGTGGACACCGGTGTAAATGGGCACAGTGTCAAAGATCAGAGAGGGCTTAGTTCTTTCTTAGTAGATGCCAACATTGATAAACAATGCCAGCTTGGCCAGTTACTGTGTATTCCCAGATCCATCCTCCAGTTTGGGGACTCTGTCTCTGCTCTCCACACAAGTAGCTCCAGTATCTCTCAGGCTCCTTTGCCCACTTATGTCTAGGTGACGCTGACCAGGGACAGAGCACTGAGCACAGGGTATGGGAGAGACGTTCAGCCCCCACTCCTCTCCCCCGTAGTATCTCCTTCATGATTCTGGTCTCATACCACCAACCTGGTGGCCTCTACCTCTAACTGGAGGTCCTGGCTTCTCCCTCTCCCTATGTCCTATAACCCTCAGAGTCATGAGCCCTTCCCCTGTGGCTAATCACTGTCCCATCTGACTTCTCAGCCCCTCTGCAGACAGATCCAGTTCCCCACACTGTACTTCTGGATTTCTGGTCCCCTGAGTAGACCTGGACTAGCCAAGATCAGAAGACTTCAGCTCCCAACCTGGGATCTTCATGCCAAGGGAGACATCCTAGCATCTATTGCAATCCTAGAGGTGGGGGGCTGCACAGAATATCCTAAATTAACTGAATGTGTTCCTGAAAGGGCTTATAAACTTTCAAATGATTCCAGATCTTGGAATTGATTAAAGTGGGCAGGCTGTTTCCATTGATTTGTTGATTTTTGAAGGCTTTATCTTAGCCATCAGATGTTGAAGAAGCTCAAATACAGTCAAAGTTATAGAAAAGTCAGATGGCCACATTACTGTGCTTGAATGTATCACTTGTGAAACTCTCAATCAGAACACTAAATATAACTGTAAAATAGATGTGTGCCATCATTTTGACTATGCACTCTGCATGTAGATGAAGAAACAGGATAGGAAATGAATGCTTTAGATGAGAAGGGATGATGATCTTGGGTGATGAGATGTTATTTTTAAAAATCTATTCTCCTTTAAAAAAAAAATTCATTTTTAATTATCTGTATGTATGTGCATGTGCCTGCAGGTGCCCATAGACTCCAGAAGAGGGCGTTGGATTCCCTGGAGCTGGAGTTAAAGGTGGTTGTGAGCTGCCTGACAAGGATACTGAGAATCAAACTTGGGTCCCCTGCAACCAGCATGTGCTCTAAGCTGCTGAGCTCTCTCCAGATACCTTCCTTTTTATTTGGAGACATGTTCTCGTGGAGCCCAGGCTGACCTCAAAGTTGCCATGTCACTAAGGATGAGCTTGAACTTTGGATCCCCCTGCCTCTACCTTCCAAATGCTGAGATTACATACATGTACAACCATGCCCAGTGTATGTGGTACTGGGAATCAAACCCAGGGCTTTGTGAGTGTTAGGTAAGCACTCTATCAACTGACTTACATCCACGTCCTTCCCACCCAGTTGTCCTTTAAAAACTGTGCTTTCACAGAAAAATGACTGGTAAGGGTCACCTGGAGCCTGAGTAAAGCAGACGTCTCCACCACCCCTGTGTGAAAGTCCGTGAAATGTCAAGTATCTGTCCTCTGTGCAGCCATCCCCTAACATTTTAACTATACAGAAGAGTTCACAGCACTCAAGGTGTAAAGCTAAAAATACAGGCAAGCTGAAAGACTAGCAGAGGTGCTACAACACTGCATCAGAAGCAAGCCCTGGAACTTTCCAGAAACCACAGCACAACGCAACTAGGTCAGATGAAAAGCTTTGATCGCACAGGTGTGTATGAGTGCAAAACCAAGGCCCCTGAGAAATGAGAGGGACTTGTCTAACTTGGGGTCACCTGCTGAGGTCTGATGGCATAACCTTGTTTCTTGTAAACCAGCCCTTAGGCCCACTGGGGGACATACTCCTGGGACTAAGAGGGGCTAACATGCTTCATGTCCTCCTACCCAGGAGAGAAGGGAATGGTCCCTACAGAGACTGTTTCTTGTAAACCAGCCCTTAGGCCCACTGGAGGACATACTCCTGGGACTAGAGGGGCTGACATGCTTCATGTCCTCCTACCCAGGAGAGAAGGGAATGGTCCCTACAGAGAAGTGTGCAAAGAAGAGATTTAGAAAATAATAGAGTTGGCATTGTAATGTTTCGTATGCAGTGTCCTGCAAAGACTCTAGGTTTTGAATGCTTGGTCCCAGCTGGTGGTGCCGTTTGGAGGTTTAGGAGGTGTGGAGGAAGCACATCAGTGGGGGCAGGCTGTGAGAGCTCATAGCCTCGTCCCATTCCCTGCGTCCTATGCCTGCATGAAGATGTGAACACTCAGCTTTCTGGCCTGGCCCCCTCTGCTGCCATACCTCCCCACCATGATGGTAGTTGTGAACTGCCTTCTGGAACAGTAAGCCCAATAAACTCTTCTTTCTATAGGTGTCTAGATTGTCTTGGTTATGGTATTTATCACAGCAATAGAAAATACAGGCATGGTGGTACACACCTGTAATCCCAGCCCTTTGGAGGCTGCGGTGAGAGAATCACCAATTCCAGGCCAGCTTGGGCTACATAGTGAAGTCTGTCACACACACGCACACACACACACACACACACACACACACACACACACACACGCACGCATGCGCGCATGCATGAGAGACAGACAGAGACAGAAAGGGAGATAGACAGAGAGTGAGAGAGCAAGAGAGCGAGAGAGCTAGAGCGAGAGAGAGAGCGAGAGCAAGCGAGCGAGAGAGAGAGAGAGAGAGAGAGAGAGAAGGAAAGGGAGAATAGGACTAGTAGGAGATAGTTCTACCCAGTGGTTTTGAGCCTGAACTTAGACCTAGGTTGAATGTCACTAATCACACAACAGATGTGACTTGGATGACTGGTTCTGGGCCTCGGTCTCCCAACCTATGTGATGGGAGTGAAGAGAGGCTCTCCTAGAGGATCTGGGAGGACAGTGAATGAGCTGAGCAGAGTGAACAGAAGCCTGTGAGTGCTCCATAGGCAACTGCCGTCATTTTGACTAAGCAGTGTTCATGCAGATGAAGAAAAGGGTTAGAATGCTGTAGATGAGATGGGACCATGAGATGTGCTGCTTTTTAAAATCCATTTTCCTTCTACAAAAATATTTATTTTTAATTATGTGTGTGTCTATATGCAGGTATGTGCACTTGAATGCAGATGCACACAGAGGCCAGAGGAGGCATCAGATGCCATTTTGCAGAATTCAATTCCTAAGTTTAATTTTTTGGAATAAACTAAAGATGTCAAAGACTACATACACCAAACTGCAGAGCCTCCAGTAATCACAAAGGGAGAGTGGGAAATAAATACACCCACTGACCCTCTTGCTCCTCACTGTGTTTGGAGGGAGACGAGAAGAAGGTAAAAGAACCCAGAACCCAGCAGAGGAGCCGCAGAGCTGGGGAGCAGAAGGCCCAGGCCACAGCTCCCTGTTACGGAGGACTCGGGGTGCCCTGTCTTGGGTGTTCCCTGTAGATCCTCGTTTGAGTTATAAGCAGCTTTCCCACAATGTGAAGGCAAACAGAGCTTGCTGCTGGCCGAGAGCACAGACCATGTTGCTGGTGCTGGCTCGGGGTCAGCTCAGGGTGTGTCCTTCCTGGTTCCACTTGCTCCCAAGGCCCTATTCCTTCTGGTTCCATCCAGGACAGGAGGATTCAAATGAACAGAGAGGAAGGACCACATAGTCAGAGTCAGGAAAGGCAATGACAAGAGCCAAGCCTCCCCGTACACCTCACCCTGTGATTTTGAACATTTAGAAGACCAGAACTGAAAACAGACTGAAACTGATTTTTTCCCCAGAAAAAAATGTCCACCCACAGATATGTGCCCTAGTTTGTGTGCCATTTCAGGACATTTGTGAACCTTGAATCTTCTATGGTCATGACAAGGGTCTTGAGCTCTTGAACCAGAAAGTTCAAGTGAGCCTCACTTAGGACAAACGGTCATAAACAAGCAGACTGCGTGCTTTCCACAGCAAAGCCCAGCTGCTCCCGTGCCTGTTTTGCACGATCCTTACAAATTTCAGGGGCTCGTGTGCTAAAGCCTCACTTCCATGCACGTTCCCGAATCCAATCCCTCCCTCACGGAACGGCCTTATTTCCAAATGTTTATCAGCCTGGGACATCCCCAAGGCACACCCCAGTTGTCCCTCATAACCAGCTGGGCAGTGAAGGCAAGCCTCATTGCAGGGCTGTCAAGACAAAGACAAGAGGTTACATAATTCCAATTAACAGAAGCCTGGCGACTCCGAACAGCCCCTCAGCACTTCATCATCTCTCCCCTCAGAGGAAAACATCACAATTGCCACCAACATCCTGGAAACAAAAGGCAACAGAACAAATGCCTGGCTCTCTGCAGACCTCGGGATTAAAATGTAATCTCAAAATAAAGTCTAATAACTTTCCCCCTTTTGAACACACTTGGAATAAAATTAGCATATAAATCAAAGCTTAATTAGGACATTGTAACAAGGATCAGCGCCCAGCTAGTATGAGGGGTTTCAGCCCCGCTATGACGCACCAAATAAACACCGTAATTAGAGAACAAAATCAAGGCGGTCTCCTGGCAATCAATCACCCAGCCAGGCCCAAGTCGTTCCGCTGAGGGTCACCTCTGTTTGCTGTCTTCTGGATCTTGCCTTCCAGCCACTCTTTCTGAGAGGCGGCACAGCTCCCAGCCTGCCTGGTGGCAGGTCGTTCTGGGCCCTGGTGCTCATGGGGAGTCCTGGCACACAGCAGGACAGGGGAAACTAACAGGCTGCTGTGGAACAATAGCCTGAGGCCATCCAGAATGAAGTGTTTATTCTTTATTTCAGCTGCACTAGGCCCATCCACTAATCCGGATGAATACCTGCCTAGGACAGATAGTCAGGACTCTGGAAGACTAAAATATCTCTCATTTGACAATGAGGCTCTCTCCCCTTTCCCCCCCATCCTTTCTCTCTCTCTCTGTCTCTCTCTCTGTCTCTCTCTCTGTCTCTCTGTCTCTCTGTCTCTGTCTCTCTCTCACACACACACACAAACACATACACAGACTATTGAGCATCCATCACAGATACCACAAAATATGGAGGCACATACCACGTGTCTCCTGGAGAGCGTAGAGGAGAAAGGCTCATCAAGGGATGGGTAACCTCTGGGAAGAAAGACAGAAGAGCAATGAAAATAGGGAAGGGAGAGTGTTTGATACATGTACATGTAAGCCTCTCTCTCTCTCTTTCTCTCTCTCTCTCTCTGTCTCTCTCTGTCTTTCTTTCTGTCTCTGTCTGTCTCTCTCTCTCTCACACACACACACAAACACATACACAGACTATTGAGCATCCATCACAGATACCACAAAATATGGAGGCACATACCACGTGTCTCCTGGAGAGCATAGAGGAGAAAGGCTCATCAAGGGATGAGTTAACTCTGTGACTTTACATTTATTCTCTTAATTCTCATAACTCTACTAGAAGCAAGTCCTAAGATCCTCTTTCTACAATGCAGGAGTAGAAACAGAAAGAAATCTTTGCCTGAGTTCATCAGTTTGTGAGTGACCTAGCCAAGATCCCAGCGGGGGCTTGTCTCTATGCTGAGTCACTTGCCATACCATCTTCAGTTACAGAATAAAATTGTGAACTTCAGCACAGAGTTGAATAAAATTGTGAATTCCAGTCGCTTTGAAATGGCACAGAGTGCATGGCAGGGAAAAGTGAGGTGGCTGGGGAGGAAGGGAAGGACAGTCAGGGATGCCCTGCAAACAGCCACATTTGAGCAGGGGCTCATAAATGGTTCACTCCACCAGCCTGTGAGGGGAGTGTGGACACAGGGGCCCTTTCCACACACAGGAGCACATTTGCAAAAGCCTTGAGGTGTCCTGGAATGAGCCTTCCGAGGTCACAACACCTGGAAGTGAGGGTAGAGGAGGGTGTGGCCAGAGGCTGGCAGTGAGGTAGGACTCACAGCAGAACCGATTACCATGACAACAGTCTTTACCCTTGGGCCAGCCAGAGGCTTCAGGCTTCCAGAGAAATGCCAGACCAAAGGGTTCCACAGTGATGATGTCACAGCATCTGTAGTAATGTGGTTAAAATGCAGAAAATTTCACCCTTCACCTATTCAGTTATTGCAAGATACTGAGTGTTTGCTGTGGGTGTCAGAAAACAAGGCCTCCATCCTCCCGGGGGTTGCCCAGGGCATGCCGGGAGAGGGCCCAGATAACCCACAGGAGCATCCTTTGGTCTGGGCTGCACTGGGCTGGCCAGGCCCGTGCCATACTCTGTTGAATGTGGCCACTTTTAGATTCAGTGAGAAACTGAAGGTACCTTTCCAAAGTAGATCCAGTGTCCCAAATGGACAGACAGCTCTTCACAACTCCAACAGCCACTGACAGTTTACAGGCTTTGAAACATTTCTCAGGAAGCCAGTGCAGGATAAATCATGCGGGCCGCGTTATAAAGTGAACTTTGCACCTAGACTCGAGAGTAATGAAATGAATGTCTGCAGGCCTGTAATTCATCCTGCCCAAAATTTACACACTCGAAATCTTGTTAAATGACTCTAGTCAGCAAAACTCAGCATAAAGGCGAGCTGGAGAACGAACAGATCGGTTCAGAACGGCCTTCGGAGAGCGTTTTCGAAAGCGTCTGCTTTGCCTCCCGTTTCCCCTTACTTTTTCCTGTAGAACAGTTGTAAGTAGGGCTAAAACTTCACAGCTTGGTTTTTCATTGCAATACAGAACAAAAATCGAACGCCTCTACTTTGCAGGGCCCTCCGTAATTTGGCTCCCATCTCTGAAGCTCACCTCTACAAGATAACCCTCTTTGTGTACCCCAGGAACGCCAAGCTCCTTCCCTCTTCAGAGGCTTGTTCTTGCTGTTCCCCACTTCATAGAGGGTGTGCCTGCTGATGTTCACAAGACTGGCTCTTATTCTTCACAAATGTCACAACTCAGATGTCACCTCTCAGGAGAAGCTTCACCTGTCTGCTTAAGGTGCCCAGTCTATAGCCACTCTGAAACGGTCTTGCTCTTCTCTCCTGTTTCCTACTCAGATTAAAACATCACTTGGAGCAAAGCCACATCTTATCTCTCTGGCCCCGAGTCTGGTACAGTGCAGATAGAAGAATGCACATGTAGGTTATCTGGACCTTCTTCCAGCAAGGACTGGACACACCCCAGGAGGATGGGGACTGTGTCCCTGACACCCACAACAAGCACTCAGTCAATATCTTGCAATAACTGAATGAGTAAAGGGCAAGATTTCTGGGTTTTAACCACATTTTTGCACACACGGTGGCTGTCCATTGCTGTGCGACTCTTGCTCTGACATTTCTTCAGGAATCAGAAGCTTCCAGCTGTCTCAAGCATGAACACTGCTGTCATTGGCAATCTTACACTTCTGTGTGTCTTACCGGAAGCTTGGAGGCTACGAGGGGAAGAGGCAAAGCCTGGATCCCTGCACCACCACCTGGAGGAGAGCTGTCAGGTGATGGCCTTGCTGAGACTCCTGATGAACTCTGAGGTCCACCTGTTACATCAACAAGCATTTCCTTAACAAACCCAGTACCTTCTGACTAGTTTACACTAGGCTATCAGCACCCATCTGCTCGGAAAAAGCAGCCTTTGTCTGCTACAAAGTAGCAAATACTTTCTCTGCATCTGCCATTCATCTTTAACTTTCTGTTCCCTGTCTTTTGTTCCACAGACATTCAGAATTTGTTTCTAGTCAAATCTGTCAGCCTTGGGCTTTGTTGTATCCTAAGAAAGACCTCTTCTATAACAAAATTACAAAAATATGCACAAAAATATTTTTCTGGTTCTTTTCTTTTTCTGCCGAGTGGGTCATTAACTGTCATGATATTTCAGCTGCCTGTTGTTGCTGCTGATGAGTTAGAAGGCCCTTTCTGTTGGATTTTTATGTGCTCTTATCCTGTTCACTGAGAGAGCCTCACCTGCCTGGAGTGGCATTGTTTGAATCCCCGCAGCTTTACAGTCTGTGGAATCACGTAACTGTCCCTGCATCGCATTTTTACTCCTCAGTTTTGGGACCGTTTGTTCACATTCATTTTTTTAAGATTAATCCTAGAATTATCTGTTTTCATTAAAAATATCCTACTGTATTTTGTGTACTGTTATACTTATGAACTAATTTTTTTTAATTTTTAAAAGATTTATTTAGAGCCAGGTGTGGTGGTGCACACCTTTGATCCCAGCACTTGGGAGACAGAGGCAAGTGGATCTCTGTGAGTTCAAGGCCAGCCTGGTCTACAAAGTCAGTTCCAGGCCAGCTGAGGCTACAGGGAGACCCCGTCTCAAAAACAGACAAAAAAATTTATATTTTATGTGTGTTTTGCCCGTATGTATGTGTGTGCAAGGTCCGAAAGTGATTGGTTACTCCTATGACATTCAGGACAGCATTGCACCGGTGCGCATATCTTTCCAGGCCAGGCATTACTGTAGCTCACAGGAGCCACAGCCAATAAGACTCCTGATGACTTTTCTCCCCCATGAGTGTGCATAGAACTTTCTATAAAAGCTAGTCAGTAGGAATGGACCTTCCAAGTTGGTTTCTCCATGTTTTATGACTCAAGTATATGTTGTCTTCAGAAATAGGGTCTTACTGTCAAGTTCTGAAGGATAACCAAGAGCACTGGTAATACTTGTAAAGTTTGTGGGGGTTCTATAGGACTCCGGTAACCAACAACTTCAAAAGAGGCAACCCATACCTGGTACTGAACTTTGGGATAGTCAGTGGTAGCTGGAGATTACATGGTCCCCCCATTATAAGTAACTCCACTTAAATTCCTTATGTATATGTATATATCATATGTATACATATATACACATATTTTATATGTATATACATATACAACACATATGTATAGATATACATATTATATATGTATGTGTATAAAAATGTTCAACAGCCTTAGCCATTGGGAAAAGGCAAATTAAAACTACTCTTTTTAGATTTTAATCTTCCCTAGTCATGATAGCTAAGATTAAAAAATAAATGGCAACAAATGCTAGCATGGATATTGGGGAAGGGGAACAGATCTAGTACCTGTTCAGCTCTGCCACTCCTGGGCAGATTCCCAAAGGACACTATGTCCTACTACAGAGCTACCGGCTCATCCAGGTTCTATTCACAATAGCCAGAATATGAGGCAGCCTAGATAAGCCCATCAACAGATGAGCAGACAGTGAAGATGCGGCTCATATACACCATGTGCTCAGCTGTTAAGAAAAATGAAATTATGAAATCCACAGGTAAATGGGTGGAACTGGAAATAATCGTTCTAAGTGACATAACCCAGGCACGGAGAGACAAATGTCTCATGTTCTCTTGTACATGTGGATGCTAGCTTTGCATCTTTAACATGATTTTTTTCAATAGGCGCATCAATAGAAGGTAGGAAGCTTGTAAGGAACCGGGGGGGGCCAATTTCAAGGAAAGAGGGAGACAACACTGGTGGTGAGAAAGGGGAACTGGGAGTAATGGAAGGGGGCAGAGGAGGGAGCATACTGGACTGAACGTGGACACTGCTGAAGTAGTCAATCACTGTAGTAAAAGATAACCGAGGCTAAAAAGGCAGAAACCCGGACCACACTCAAACATCTGGGTGGCTTAGAATGGGCAGAGAAAACAGGGAAGGGTATTGTGGGTACTTTTACTCAGAAGTTTACAAGCAAAGAAAATTTCAGTGTTTGATATCTTGTTAGTATCTTAGCAATGGAAGAGAGTTCACGTTTTAATGTGGAATGCTTCTGGTTAAATTATTTGGGGACTCTTGTGGTTTAAGTGTGAGATGCCCCCCAACAGGCTCCTGTGTCTGAGCACCTGGTCCCCAGCTGGTGGTGCTGTTTGGGAAGGCTGTGGAACCTTTAGGAGGTGGAGCCTTGCTGGAGGAGGCAGGTCACAGGGCAAGCCTTGAGACTTTCTAGCCCCATCCCATTTCCTGTCTCTCTCTGCTCTGTGGACTGTAGATGCACTGTGACCAGCAGCCTGATGCGTCCATCAACACACCTTCCCCACCATAGCAAACTCTCCCTCCTCAAACTCTCAACCCAAGTAGTCTTCCTCCCTTAGGCTGGGATATTTTGTCAGGCAACAAGAACAGTAACCGATTCGGGATCATTGGATGTTTCTCTTTTGCATGGAATAGATGACCTGTAGGGCATAACTTTATGTGAAAAACATAAAACTGAAAAACATATAATTTCCTGGAATATTATTAAGATCGCATGACCTAGAGCTAAGAAAGGCTCCCCTTCTCCAACAGGCTTCAGGGCTGTGCTGCCCACCTGTCCCAACGGGGCAGAAGGGGATGGTAAAAGATTTCAGGGGAGCAGCCCCACAAAGGTGTGCTCAGAGCCTTCCTGGGGACCTGGGCTTGGCTACGGAGCCCAGTGAGGGAAAGCAATGCAGCCAGGGAGCTCGTCAAACCCTCCACACACGAACTAAACTGCCCTCTCTTTTCCCACCTCACACCACCAGAGGAGTAGCCACCTGGTGCTGCCCTTTAAAGGTCGACAACGGCTACTTACACAGTAGCTCCCTGATGGCTTCCTGTCCTCACAAAAATATCCCTGGCTTACTTTTGCTCCACTGGCTCTGTAGCTCCAGGAAAAGCAAAACAAACAAAAGAGAGCAAGATATTTTCTGCAGCTCTGGATACCGAGAGACTGAGGGAGGAGTCCACACCTTCCAACACAGGTGAGCTGGGTCTTCTCCAGGTTTCAATTGAAGTGGAAAAAGCCCACCCCAGAATCTAACCCAGATGCTACCTCTGGGCTTTTGCTAAGGCCCCAATCCGAGCAGACTTGCACAAGTATTAATTGGGGTATGCCGTGACTCTAGTTTTTCTGCTTTTGAATAGCACACGTGTCCTCAGCTACATGAGAATTGTTTGTAACAGAACAGAAGCCAGACGGGGCACAGGCCTGCATGACGTCACAGCCCACGTCAGACCCTGGGAATGCTTTGTGGGCTTCATCATTCACCAGTTTCATGTTCACTTAACTTCCTCCTGGTGGAATGTCTTGTGCTAGTGGTTTTCAGCTGGCTGAAGAGGTTCCTTAAGGAGTCATTTTCTAAAGGTGGTGCAGGTCGCATACTAGCTAAGCCCATGTCTTGAATATTTCTTTTGTCTTTGCATAACAAATAATGTGAAAAGTGATAGAATGTCAAGGTTTCAGCTTTTCCCCTCTCAGTGCATAAATCTTCCCTTTTCATAGTCTAGCTTTTAGTGTTGCAGGTAAATTTGACAGCAGCATAAGCCTCTCTGTTAGCAACCAGTTTCTTTTTCTTGTCAAAGATTGTGCAGTGTCACTTGAAAGGAATGTCTTGCCCTTGCCCTTAGACCCCACATTGTAGCTTTGTTGTGGGTTCTAATCAAATGTTTATATAAATAAATAATAAATATGCAAATAAATGAATCCCCCACTAAGTTGTAAGCAGGAATCGCATCCTATTCTAGTTTACATCTCTGGCGTCTGCTTCAACAAGCCATGTGACACTGACCAGCCAGATGCTGCACAGTCTAATAATGCACAGAGAGTATTGCCTGCCCCAAGATCAAAGTATCCCCATAGTATCATCAGACTGTTGATTAGAAATTCCTTGTGGTCAGATCACAGGTACCACAATCCCTGGGGTCAGGAAGAAGGAAAAGAAATTTATTATCAATCCCCTAAGATATGCCAGGTACCATAGCAGGTGCTCACCTCAGCATCCAAGAGGAGTGTTTATATATTGATAAGTAATATTTAAGTGTTTTACATATGAAAATATACTTGACAACACAGAGGCAGACATTGATAGTATGTTTACTTTTCAAAAGAATTGAACTTGATCATTCGACACTGCAGAGCTTGTAGGTGGCAGAGTTAGATTTGAACCCATTAATTCTAGAGAGTAGCCTCCAAACATCACAGTAGGCCACCTCAGTTAGACTGTGTCCACCAGCCCTCCTAGGTGCTGCTCCCCCACTGGATAGCTCAAGTAACTGAGACTCAGTGCATGATTAAATCAAGGTGATTTCCCTGCTCCTGGAAACTGTTCAAGCTATTCTTTAGACACATGCACCAAATCCTCAGATCTGACCTAACGAGATGGTGACAGTCCAATGAGACTAAAAGTCCCCACAAGCAGAATTTGAGGAATGAGAAAAGGGGCTTACAAACCTGGATTCGAGGTATCACCAGCTGCAAGACAGACCAGAACTAGTCTTAAGTTCCACCTGGCCCAGAGTGCAGGGCACAGACTGTTTCAACAGGACTCCTGGTGGCAACCAGTCTCTGCATTGCCCAATACCCCAGGCCCCTTGCATTGCTATGTGCCAGACAGGGAGAACGAGGTGAGCATGCATCCTGTCTTCTTAGCTGTCCTGCAATAAAGGAGAACCTGCGTGTGCGTGCCCTGGGCCGTAAGTGAGCCCTTGCGAAGGAATGCTTTCCTCTTGTTCAACTGATGTAACTGACTGAGGTGAGACCTTGGCACGTGGCCTCCCAGCACACGGAGCTGGCTCTGCCTTGCATCCAAAGCCACACCACCTGTCATACACATGACCTCCCCCTCCTGGCTTTACTTGAAATGGGGGTGCAGAGGGCAGCCTCCTGGTGGTGTTGCAACACAATCCCCAGAGATTCGTGAGACACGGTGAGAAGGAATGTGGGGTGTCAATGACACCCCTCCATCCCTGAGTGTTCTGCGCCAATCCCAGGTCTGGGCACTCAAGCCCTTGAGTGCTGTCAGTGAAAAGTTGGTATTCAAAGAGTTCCGGTGCTTTTTGTGGCTGGAGATACTACTTATATTTGACATCTCCTCACTCTCGCGCAATCCAAGGAGATAGCTCAGCCTCATTTTGTAGATAAATCTTGGGTTGAAAAGATGCAGTTTCTGCCCTCTGGGCAGTGAGTCACAGAGCTGGATTCTGATCTCAGGTTTTTGTGTATCTGACACCAAAGTCTGAGATCTCCGCTGGAGCAGTCTCAGCACTTTGCCACGTTTCCCTACAGACCTAGGTCACTGCTGCTGCTTGTAGGTGAGCTGATGGAAGAACTGGGGGAGGGGAAGGGAGGGCAGGCCAAGACCATGAAGAGGTGGGAGGGGGTTGGGAGACACAATACTGGTAGTTGCATGGCCCTTGTGGGGTTGCCCAGTGCCCCTCTGCCTAAGAGAGATGGATGAGAGAGAAAAGACCAAGGAGGGTCTTGAACGGACTACCAAGGGGGCTGGGTCTAGATGAGGAGTCAGCACCACCAAGCCCTTTGTGTTCTGTAGATGTGGAGCCTCCCAGTGGCACACATGGGTCAAAAGCCCCTAAAGGTCCAAGAGTCCAGCACAAGGATGTGCCACATACTCAGATTTTGTGCAAAGGTACCATCTGGGGATGAGGGTGGAGGCATGTTGGGGATGCCAATGGCCAGAGGGCATGTCCTGGCTGGGACTTCGGTCCCTTTCTTCTAATCACACAGTCACAGTCCCCACAGGCACGAATACATACATGCCTGTGCACAGGCACCACCATACACATAAACACGCACACATAAGAAAGTGACTCCTCCATCAGTGCCCATCTGTCCCCACTGGTCCCCACTGGTCCCCACTGTACTGTCATTAAAATAAGACAGCAGAGTCAGTCAGTGGGAATTAAGGGCTCAGGTTTTCAGTCTGTAACATGACTGCCACAATAATAACTAGTTCACCTGGAACTGGAGCTGAAAACAGAAGGAATCCCTGAGCTGCTAAGTGCCTTGGTGATAAAGAGATGGTAAGCTACACCCAAAACTCTTCAAAATTACACTTCTAAAACAAAAATACCCGAAAGCTGATGTGACCTTCTAAATTAAGGTAGGCCCAGGGACAAAGTCTAACAGTGTGTGAAGAGTTTGCATGTGACAGCCGTGTTCAGGTAGCCCTCACAGGAGGAAATGCTTCTGTTTGGAAAAGCCAGGGCACAGACGTATGAACAGGGTTCCCCAAAAGCTCCAGGTAGAGCAAACACCAGAAGAGCATGTGTCAGCCAGCCTCAGCCACAGACACCAGCGGCTGTGATCCTATTCCCGTCGCCCCCTGCTCCAACCAGCTCATGTGGATTGCAGAGGGAGGAGAGAACAGAGGAAGACACAGCAGAGCCTTGAAAGGGCAGCTGGATGCCTAGAGGCCTGAATCTGTGACCTTGGATAACATCTCTGCCTCTCTGAACTTCAGTTTCGTCTCTGTGAGACCAAAGGTACTTTAGCCATTGGAGGGTCATGACTCCTTCTAGTAAACTAAAGGCTATGAATTTTCTTCAGGGAAAAATGCATACATGTTTGGCCTAAAATAGGCTATCTCCATTACCAACCGTTGTACCCCAGAGGCCCCAAAGAGCAACTCTCAGGCCGAAAGATTTCTAATGGTCATTTTTCATCTAAACAGGTAGGTTGATTCTATTTGTAGGAGGGCTTCAATGCCAGGCCCAAACTTGGTGCAGAAAGTCATAGAAGTTAACAATCAAGGAATTCTGTGTTTGAAGTATTTACTGGCCCAAGTTCCGTCTTCTTCACTGAGGACCTGGGAACAAGTAACCCTAGTTCATACCCACAGTGACACAGGAGCCAGAGCTCTGCTGCTGGAGAGGCTTAATGGCCCAGTTTCCTGGGTAGATCCCAGCAAGCTCACGACAGCAGCAATCTTGATCTCACTGGGCTGATAGCAGAGCCTCATACCCTTTCGATGCAAGACACTTTCCCATTCTTTGGACAACTTTCAGATGTATTTGCTTACCTGTGCATTCTGCCCAGGAGACATCTGTCAATAATCTCCAGTCCAAGCTGCCAGTTGACTGTAGGGGTTGGAACATAAATTCAAGACCCTATTGACTTGTGAATTAGGTTGACCATTTCCTGCTTAGCACATCAAGTCAGAGCTAAGGCCTCATCTTAGAGGAAACTCGTTAGGTGTTGGGGACAGGTATGAAACGCAAGAACAGACTGCAAGAAAGAGTCCGTGTATAAAGGGAGGAGGGCTTCATGGCTCTAACACTGGCTGTATTAAAATCACCTGGGGAGGTTAAATTGTACCCACATTTCGACTACTGGGTCAGGTGTGTCTATGCTCCCCAGGTGAGGCTGATACGCAATCTCAGCTGAGAACCACCATCCTAGGCACCACACCCTAAGCATTTAATTAACCAGCTCCAGAAGACAGAAAGAACACAATGCAGAAGTCAGTGGTGAATAAATGTGCACATGCTCAGTACCCCAAAACAGCATAATTCCTACTCGGGGGAGGAGTCCAGAAAGGCTATCTGGAAGTTGACTCCTGAGGGCAAACAGAGCTTATACAAGTAGCAATGGAGAGGGAGGGTCCCCAGACAGAGATCAGCCTGAGTGGAGACCCAGAGGCAATACGCTTGCTCTTGGGACCTCCAAATGGACACCAAAGTCTGTCAGACTGCACCACACAAAGCCCCGTAACTCCATACACTGAGCCTGTTCCACAAGGTTCCTGACATGGGAGTTTAATTCTTTGTTCTTGTGAAGGACACTTCTGCAGTTAACTGGGGATCAAGGAGGACAGATGATAGGTTTTGGGAATGACTCCCCATAAAGCACTTTCATTTGGTTCTCAGGGAATCATCTTTGGGAGCAGGGTGAGGGGAATGGAGCCAAGTTTTACAGAGGACAGAGACTTGTGCCTCGGCCACACAGATGGGCATCATAAAAGAATCCCTTACCCATTTCATGGACTCAGGGCAACCTGCCCTTCAGGACACAGAGCTGGCCAGCTGGCTCACTCAGAAATTTGGAGAGAGGAATCCCAACACTACGCCCAGACCAGAGAAGGTGATGACATTCTCCACGGACTATTGGGCATTCAGATCTGCTCATCTGACCAGGAGCAAAGAACCAAGCAACGAAACAAAGCAGATCTGGGCCCTGTCATAGCTTGATAAATGGAAAATCAATTTAGTCTCTATAATCCTCTAGTGTCCCAACCGCAGGGATCACCAACATGCACTTTCCTGCCATACCAGAGATTATTATCTGGCATTTAAAATGAAGCTTTTGAAGGATTTTCACTGACATTTATGTTAGACGTTTTATCACCGTGACAAAATCCCCAAGAAAACAATATAAGGGGAGAAGGATTAATTTTGGCTCATAGTTTGGGGGATTCCTGTCCACCCTACACTGGGCCCATGCTCCTAGGCCTGTGGAGAGGCAATTCATCATAGTGGAAGTTTATGGTGGAGCAGAGCTGACCAATTCATAGAAGCCAGGAAGGAGAGAGAGAGAGAGAGAGAGAGAGAGACAGAGACAGAGACAGAGACAGAGACAGAGACAGAGACAGAGAATGAGAGAGGAGGATGATAGGCCCAGGGCAAAATACAAACCCAAGGACATGCCCCCAATGACCTCTTCCTCCAGGAGACCCCACTTCCTGAAGTTTCCAGAACCTCCCAAAACAGTACCACCAGCTGACAAGCCCTAAGATGCACAAGCCTTCTGGACATATATTTCATCTGTAAATCATAACAGTTCCCTCTATAATATCATGTAAAATTATATGCAGCTTCATGGCATTCCAAATGAGTACACTGGTTCTGAGTTCACGGCATTATGAATTCATTCCTCAGAACACTGCACTGTTCTAGGTACCAAAGAATCAGCAGCAAGGGGCTGAGGATGGTGCTCAGCTGATAGAATGCCTGCCTAGCATCCATGGGTTCCATCCCCAGCACTATATAAATTGGGTGAGATGGTTGTAACCCCAGCACTAGGGAGGTGGAGGCAGGAGGATCAGAAGTTCAAGGTCATCATGAGCTGTCTCGCCTGACCCCCTCCACACACAAATCAGCAGTGAATCAATAATGAAAGTTCCTCGTCTTGCTGAGTTCCAGAGATGGAGACAAACAGAAAATACTGTCAAGGGAGAGGCACCAGGAGAGGTGGTAATGAATGTAGATGGGGAAAATGAATCAAGAGAGGAGACAGGAGGAATTTCTCGCCTTTATATGAGCATGTGTTCTTTGTGGCATCATTAACCTATTCCTGGGATGACTTCCAAACTGACATAACTCCTTCCCAGGGAGGACAGTTAGATCCACGAACTTCATGATGAGCACTGGAACGTTCCAAATGAATGTCTTTCTTTGTAGCCTTTTCCAGGCTGTCCTTTACCACCTGTCTTCACCTCGTAGCTGGATGATCTAGACCTCTGAGAAGAGAAGGGAAGCATAGGGTGAGGGTGGGAGAAGACATAAAAGTCCCATGGGACAGAGATACAAAGAGGGCAGGAGGGGGCCAGAAGCCTCCCTGTGTCCTCACCACCAGCCAGGAGGACTTGTAGGTACCAGGAATCCTCAGTGGTCAGGAGAGATCCTGTACCAGAAGGACCACTGCCTTGTCCTTGGTCCACAGAACTCCCCCAGCGACATCCACCTTCCCGCCACCTCCCTAGAAGAGCATCGGTGCACCGGGGCTCAGGAAAATAGGAGTCCAAAGTCTAGCGTAGCCCCTCCTCAGTCATATGATGTTCAGCAACACATTTAAAAACTCCGGGGCCGTTTCTCACCTGCTCCTTTTGAAAGGCTGGAAAGAAAGAACATCCCACAAGACACAGCAACCTCTAAGTTGTTCTCTCTCATCACCGCCCCCACTTCTCTTCTCAGAGCAGTGAGCTATCCAGTAGAGGACTTTCTCCCCCTGATTCCCAGTGGACATCTTCTATGCCTGCCCATTCTTGCTGTGAACCGACTCCACACCCCAGTGTCAAGAGTTATTAAGCCCACAGGAGTCAGTCACAGGGTAGGGGGTCTTTAGAGAATGGAAAATGTGCTTGGGCCTCTGGTTGTCCAAGGCAGCCTGACTCTACCCTGCTCTCTGCTGCCCCCTGTTGGTTCAGAGTCCAAAGAGTCACTTGGCATGTTCCACCTGCTGAGGAACAGGAAGATTGGGTGTCCCAGAGCCAGTGCTGCCAGGCCATGTTTGACTCTTTGGGAGACAAAGAGATCAGATGCTCCTGGGATCTAAGGCTCTAACCAGACAGGGAAAGCAGGCTTTCAAACCCGGCCTTGTGGGCAGGGGGCTGAAGAAGCCGGCGTCTGATATTAACAAAGGGGCATCGCCGATGACTCTCCAGCAACGGAAGGCAGGGAGGAAGCCAGCTTTTCCTGGACCGCCTTCCCTCAGGGACCCCTGTCGCAAAGTGCCTCCATTCTGAGGATTAAGAGGTTCAAGATCAACCATCATGAGGACTTCCTCTGTTTCCAGAGACACGAACAGCTGCAGATGCTGTCCTTTCCTCGGCTGCAGGCAACTGTCCAGCATCGCTTCTCCCAGTGAGCACAGCCCACCTCTGAATCACTGCCGTGCAGTTAGTTCCACACAGCTGGTCCTATCAAGGATCATCCACTTAACGCTGGCCCACAGGTAGCTCACACCAATGCCATGCTCCATAACCTCTTCATATGTGACACTCCATGACTCAGTTGCCTCTCCCATAAAATGGGCATAGTCACAGTATTTATCTCACAGAACTGCTGTGTGGGCCAAGGGAGGGGACACAGAGTAAGCTTTAGGACATTACGAATGTGCCCAGAGTTTCTGTTATTTGCTACTTTTAATAAGGGGGGAGTGTGAGATAAGGCTTTGCAGACAAATTCTAAGCATTTTCTATTTAGCAAAAGCTTTCTGCAGTGCCTCCGTGAGCAGGAAAGATAGGGACAGGTGACAGGCGGACATTAAGGACAGGACCAGCACATAATACTGGAATGAGCTGATATTAGACCCCATAGAGAAGTCCTAGAGGCCACCTCTGTGCCTAGCACAGCTCCATCAGTTACTGGAGGGTGAAGACAAAATTCTGGGCTTTAAGAGTCGGTGGCCAAGGCAGATCTCCAGGAACTCAGGATATTGCATAGCCTAGGCTGACCTCAGGTATAGCCCAGGCTAGCCTCCATTGTTGCCTGAGCAGCGACAATTCTGTCTCAGCCTCCCAAGTACTGGGATTACAGGTGTACACCACACTCAGACCCATTTTAGTCGTTTAACAGCCTATGTTGCCTTTCCCACCTGGCCCTGGGCATGGCCATATGAGGGCCCACAGCCATGAGGCTGTTCCCCAGATGAGACCAGGAGGCACAGTGCCTGAGGCAGGGGTCTGCTGGGCTGCTCCATGGCTGCAGAACTGAGACCTATGAGCCCACATCTACACCTCATGTCTGCTGGCCACTCACTAACCGGAGACACACTTGGAAGGGGGCTAGTCGCATCTGCCCAGCACTGTCCTTTCCCCCTGAAATCCAAGTCAACTAAGAAACACTCTTGTCTCCACGCTCCAGAGACCCCCTTCTTCAGTACCCAGGAAAGAAAAAGACAGTCTTCCTGGCTTATCTTTAAAAAGGTTCCTGCCACAGCTGGGGTCAAAAAGGAAGAAGCAACACAGAGCACAGAGCAAAATCATCTGCCTCGGTCAAACGTTCAAACAGTCATCCAAAGGAAAGCAGCATGCTGAAATGAACTGGGGCTCCTTGAGGTGCATCCTTTTGCCTCAACTTGCTAAGAAAACTCTCCTCTTGCACTCCGTTATGTGCTCCTGATGACATCTGTCAGCCTGAGAGCATAATTGTGGATAATAGTATGTCCCTGTCATCTGAGCACCACACAAATACTGTGAACAGGATTTAACCGCCATTGCCAGAAATCACAAATTTGTGTGTCGTGCATCCTGAATGCTAAGGCTGATTAGCACAAAATTTAATTCTCGTTAATATCAGCCCAAGACAAGTAGAGCATGAAATTAGCTGGATGGGTTAATATCGTGCTTCATAGTTCCAACTGTATCCTGCAGACGCCGTCACCGGAGACAGGTGCTGCCCTGCGTGAGGGAGAACTCCAGCAATCAGTGTGGACAGAGAGGAGGGAGGAGTGGCTCTGGGGGCGGCTTTCTCACAGCCATAGGAGTTTAAGGAAGCAGGGGATAAAAATGTTGGAGGATACCGAATGGCAATTAGAGACGATGGCGGGAATTACAGCCTTGCAGCCTGCGAGGCCCCTCCCCAGCCTGGGCTCTGAGACTAAATTTTCTAGCTAACTTCCTCAGATCAGGTGTTACTGCTAAGATAAGTTGCAGGTTCAATCTAGTCCATTTTGGGCTCTGGCATAGCTAGCTCTCACACAAAGAACTATTTGCACATCTTTATGTGGTTAGGGGAAAATCAAAATAAGGACGATATTTTATGACATGAAAATTACATGAAATTCTGTATCCATATCATTTTACTGGAAGCCGGCTGCAGCCGTGCTCTGCTACTGTCTGTGGCTGCCCTGTGCTACGACAGCGGCTCTGGGTTTCCGCAGCAGTGAATGAGCCAGCTGTGACAAGCCCTAAATATTTACACTCTGCCTCATTACTGGACATGTTTGCCAACCTCTGAGCTAAGGCAATAATAGTTTTAAAATGGGCTCTTTGGAGAAGGGACCAGGACACAAAGGGAGCAAGCAGAATGGGCTTCAGGCCTCAGCTGAGCAGCTGTCTTTGTATCAGTTACACACAAGGCACTTTTGTTTAAAGAAAGAAATAGAAACTAAACAAGGCCCGGGATCTGCACAATAGCTTAGAAAAGTGCCTTTCCATTGGCGGTTGTGGTTTGAAAATCGTGGTTTGGGAAGGGTGTGTTACAGAGTGGCTCCAGGAGAGCCAACACAAGCCCGAAATGCAGCTTAAACAAAAGGTGGGGGCAGGTCTGTGTGTGTGACCATGTGTATTCAGCAACCAAAGGGTCTGGATCTGGGGCAAGCCTCATAATCCCCAAGGAGTCCACGGCAGGAATTCTCAGTGTACAGTCTACTCTTCCCCTGTCTGCCTGGCAAACACCTACTTGTTCACTTCAAAACAAGTTGTATATGTCACTGATTGACTAAAGCCTTCGATGTTGACTACTATTAATATGAATTTCTGGAGTGTTACATGATAACATTACCCTGGCCTGAACAGTCTCTCAAGGTCATCCCACGTATCCTAATCAGAGAGATACAGAGACTAGCAGACACTCAAAGGAGGCCGTAATGACAACCCAGGCAGAGAGGGAAATGATGTGGCCACAAGTTCAAGAATGTCAAGGCAAGGCTGTGGAGATGGCTCAGCGGTTAAGAGCACTTGCTGCTCATCCAGAGGACCTGGGTCCAGTTCCTCGCACCCACATGGTGGTTCACAACCACCTGTAACTCCAGTTCAAAGGGAATCTGACACCCTCTTCTGGCCTCTGTAGGCACTGCATGTGCGCACGCATGCACGCACACACATTTAAATTTTAAAGTGCTAGTGCAGTCACCAGAAACTGGAAGGCAGATGGGGGAAGGGGTAAGTGGATTCTCCTCAAGAACCCTCTGTATTCTGTACTTCTGGACCCAGAACAGAGACAGAATCGATTCTTCTTGCATTGCGGCACTGAGTTTGTGTTCATTTACTGCCTCAGTTTCCAGAAATAAATGCACAATTACAAAGGGATGTGTCATAAACTGTGACAATCCCAATATGACTATTTTATTGCTTTGTATTAAGCACTCATATGTGATGGTTTGAATGAGAATGTCCTCCATAGGCTCCAAGTATTTGAAAACTTGGTCCCAGTTTGTGGTGCTGCTTGGGGAGGATCATAGAACCTTTAGGATGTGGGCCATGCTGCAGGAAGCATGTCACCAGAGGTGGGCTCATATCTGCTTCCTGGGCCTGCTAGGAGATGTGAGCACTCAGCTTTCGGCTCTGGCCACCTCTGCTGCCACAACTCCCTGCCTTGATGGACTCTTGTCTCTCTGGAAGAGTAAGTCCAATAAGCTTCCTTCTGTAAGTTGCCTTGGACAAGGCAAGGACCAAGCAACAGAAAAAAATAACTAATATACTCATGTGTGTCACTCAAAAGCCCATGTCTGTGGTGTCAATAATCTTATCAGGGTCAATTTCAAGCTTCTGATATGATGTCATTAAACCTAAAGGAAAGAGCATGCCATTGCATAATGCTTTTCACTAAATAGTTGACTGTTTATATTCAATTTGGGTGTAATTGAATATATATCAACATTCATCTTCTGTGTGTATTTGTATTCATGGTATATGTGTGTGTCCATGTACATGGAGGCCAGAAGTTGATGACGGGCATCTTCCTTAATTGGTCTCCACCTTGTTTTTGAGACAGGGTCTCTCAGGAAACCTGAAGCTCGCATATGGGCTAGACAGGCTAGTCAGTGCATTCCAGGGATCTGCCTATCCCTGCCTCTCAGATGCTGAGCCTACAGACTCATACTGCTGCACCCAGGTTGTTATGTGGGTGCTGGGGATCTGAACCCAGGTTCTCATGCTTATGTGGTAAGTACTTTACAGACTGAGTATCTCCCTAGCCCTTTAACCTTTTTATGTATCTTTCTAGACTTTGATTTTTTATAATGAGGCTATTCAATAACTGGATTGCAAGAATCTTGAAAATTGAACTGCCTGCTCACACAAGCTGCTATAGACAGCTCTGGCACTCTACCGAGGTAGGTACCCACCAGCTGATCATTTCCCACGTGAGCCATCGTGAGCTCCTCACTATGTGGAGTTCAGCTACCTGCCTCCAAAGTCAGTGATGTGTGCCTATGAGCAGCACACACGGTACAGTGGTAGGGCTCTGCTGTGCTTTCTGCAGGTCTCCCTTGGCGATGTACTGATCCATGGAAACAGACTTGTCCTGGCCATATTTTCTCAAAGGAGTTGCAGACTTTAGGTTTGAGAGTTTGTTTTGGTTTGTTTTTATTTTGTCTAACAGCCCAGCTAACACAAGCATTCATGCAATATGTTAAGTGCTCACAAGAACTTGTGATTTGCTGCAAGGTCCCTGGATCAAAAATCCTATAAATGTTTCTTCCACATGCCCAGCACTGTGCCAGGCACTGGAGCCCTATGGGTGCAGAAACAATTGCAGTGTTTTCCCTTAGAGGGCTTTCAACAATAACCACAAGATGAAGATGGATAACATTTATGAAGTATTTCCCATATAGCAAGATTCTTTTCCAAGTGCTTTGTGTAGATAAACCCTTTGTGGTGGACATCATACCACCTTCCTAATTTATAGATAAGGGGAAGAAAAGACTCAGAAAGGATAACCAGCATCCCAGGATAAGCTCCATCAAATCTAGTATTCAACCCAGGAAGCCATACTGTGGACTTCTGAATCCCTCGCCATAGTAAGATAGAGAAATAGCACTTGTGTGTAAGTTCCTTAGGCTCTGAAGAAAAGCAGCAAGTGTGGCTGAGGTAGTGTCAAAGGAGCCTTCAGGGACTGCTTGGGGAGTCTGAGTGTGGGCCTGGAGGAGGGCAGGGTTTGGTAGAACAAGAGCAGAAGGAGTGGGAATCAGCTCCACGTGTCAGGGTGAGTGTGGAGAACTGTGAGTGGCTGAAGGAGCAGAGGTGGGGACCTCTTTAGGGCGACGGGCATGTTGGCCGATGGTGGTGACATTATCAAAGTACACAGGACTCAAGACTCATGCACACTACAGCAGACAGCCTATTATGTAGCAGTCGTACCACAGGATGCTTATTTTATAAGCCAGAAAAGATGACGTTGTGTGAGTCGGTTTGTGTGGAAGTGGTAAGATAGGGACAAAAATAAAAGGGGGGGGGAGAGGAACTAAAAGGGGGAGGAAGGGGAGGGGAAGAAAGGAAAGGAAAGGGAACAGTATTCCAGGGCTTAGAGATGGGCGCTGGAAGCTGGACTCATCCCAGAAGCAGTCAGGAGGCAGTACAGGCTTTTGACCCTCTTGTTCAGTCTTCTTCCAAAAATGCAAAGAATGGACTTAGTTTGTAGCCAAGATATTGATTTCCAAGGAAAATACAGATAGAAACTCTAAAACCCCTGTTCTGCATCTTAGTTGTAGTGATTCTATGATTAAATTGTTTCTTCAAAACTCAAAGAACTGTACATTTAACAAAGGTGGATAAAAATCAGTAAGTCTAACTTTTTACTTTTACTAAAGATTACACACATATACACCTTCGCATTTATCTGTTAGTAGATGCCAGAAAGTACATCTCCATCTTGCTGGACCGAAATGCTAAAAACTCCAGGACCAGCTCCTGCACGTGTGACTACACATGTGAATATCGCCTTTTAAAATAATCTTTTCATATCTAACATGTCATTTGACTTGGTCACCAGGCCTTGGAGGAAAGGAGTGGAAAGGGATTGGGTAGTGATTTGCAAAAGAGGAAACTGAGGCCAAGTTAAAGACCCTTGCTGAGCATGGCACAGCTCAGAGGGGTGGAGCTAGCCCCAGTCATCTCTGCGCCAAGCACCATTATCACACGGGTGCAGGGAGAGTTCTAGTTTTTTCCCGTAAAGGGCTTCTGGATCCCTAGAATCCCTTCTGGATTCTAGGCTGTTTTCCCAGTACACACAATCCCTAAACCACCACCAGGTTCAAATTGTCCTTCCTGATAGCAATCCACAAGCTCCACAATCTTAGCATCCAGAGAGGCAACGCAAATCCAGACCCCGTCCTAGAGAAGTGTTTTTCGGGCAGGAGCTTGCCCTCTGCATTCAAAGTCACTGATGGACTGAGCTAATAGTATCTGGGTATTTCACATGTGATGTGATGAGACAGACCTCAGGGTCTTCATCCCCAAATCCATGGCATAGTCCAATCATGTCAAACATCAGGTAAACTCATGTTAGAGTTTGCCTGGGAATCCGTGGCCAGTATTCCTCAGAACTCTTGAGGTCTCACAACCAAGGACAGGTGGAATCTGAGATGCAACCCTCAGTGCAGTGTGTCATCTCAGATGGGATCCTGGGACAGAACAGGACATGAATGGTGATGCTGGTGAAATCTGAACACAGACTGGAGTTCAGTCAGTAACAGTAGCATGCCAATATTTGTTCCTTAGGTCTGATGAAGGCACCATAGTGACATACGTTGTCGCAAAGGAGTGCGGCCCTTGGAACTTTCTTGTGACACAAATTGTTCCACAATTGCTTTTTCTGGAATGCTGATGGACGCAGTGGATGCTTCTGTATTTCTTAATGATCTTTCTCCTAAGAAGCAAAGGTTTTGGGCTGCAGAAATGGCTCAGCAGTTAAAGGTGTAAGCTGCTCTTGAAGAGGACCTGGGTTCAATTCCCAGCACCCACTTGGCAGCTAACATCCATCCTTAACTCCAGTTCCAGGGGATCCAACACCTTCTGGCTCCAAAGGCATTGCACAGATGCTGTATATAGAAGATAGGTAGATAGATAGATAGATAGATAGATAGATAGATAGATAGATGATAGATAGATAGATAGATGGATAGGCAAAACACTCATACAATATTTTTTTTTAAAAAGAAGCAAGGTTATATTTTCCTTTTTAAGCAGGATAATCAATTTTCAAGCCAAAGTCAGAGTTCATCCACTTGGACTCAGAGCCCCACACAAGGCAGTCTCAGCAGCTCCTCCACACTGAAGTCCCTGCCTTCTCCCAGTCAAGTCAGCAGCAGCACATGGCTCCTTGAGTCAATATAGTGCTCATGGACACACTAGGACCCACCCGCTGAGGATCAGAGAGCGAAGCCTGATTCCTCTTGAAGCCCAGCTGGCTGCCTCTGCTCTGGGTGGGACCACTGCTGGGGGAGGCTGCAGAGTGGTGTCTCATCTGAGCCCAGGTGCTCTCCATACATGAATGTGGCGGGGGGCAGACACAAAGAGACAGAGAGGGGGGAAGACACTGGACAGAGTCCTGGATCTGAATGGGGGGTGGGTCACAGAGAGTGGCCCAAAGTGGGCTCCTGGAGACACCTGGGCAGAGAGGCAGCCAGTCCTTTTGGAAACCACTGAAGCAGGAAAGTGGTGTTGACCCACCCACTGTGCATCCCTTTTAATATCAGCAGGTAAAGGAAAGGCTGAAACCATCCCCCAGTGCTCAGTCTAATAGTCTCCGTGGCTCCTGCCTCCCTCAGCTCCATCCTGACAGCTTGCTTATGGCAACCAGCTCTCCACCTTCACTCTGTCAGTGACATCTGTGCACGAACTGCTAGGGCTCCACGCCAACAGTCCCCACTGCTCCACCCTTCCTTTTCCATCAGACTCTCCTTCCCTCACCCATCTCTCATCTTTACAGGATTGACTATTCTGCTCCCTAAATACAATCAGTCGCTTGAGGTTGTAGCCCTGCCTCTGTCCTCTATGGTAGCCACTGCCTCAAAGCACAGTCATACCAAGCCAGGTCTCCAGGGCATCCTAGGCACCTGGGGTCTGCTAGGTCAGGCTGTGCCACAGTGAGTCCACCCAGGGCCAGAGTGAAGACAAAACTCCCTACATCCTTCAGAGCAAGGTGAGCTCATAAAATAAGCATTCCATTCTCAACTGGCTCATTGGAGAGATTGAAGTTTGGAGACGAGATCAGAGAACATCCAGTCATGAAATGGAAACCACATCAGGATTGTAAGAGATTATTTGGTGTAAGTGGTTTTCAACAGGCATTGGAGAACCTCAAGATGAAAGGAGAGTGTTGGATTTGCTGGGAGACAGGTCACTACAGCAGACTCTGCAGCTGGTGCTCATCAGACAACTGCATGAAGCACTGTCATCCCACAGCTAGAGCAACAGAGGGACAAGCTTGGGGCCACCAGAAGGAAGGCCCTCAGAGACAGAGCCACACATGTGAGGAAGGATGCAGAGGGTTTCCCAGAGACTCGATGGGGATGCTGTGAGAGTGAAGGGGAAGAAGGAAACTTCTCTGTCAAAGTCGGCGGCCGCTGCCAAAGTCAAGCAGCACGGCTGGGGTGATGGGTGGCCAGGTGATGGGTGGCCAGGAGATAGATGACCAGGGTGATGGGTGGCCAGGTGATGGGTGGCCAGGAGATGGGTGACCAGGGTGATGGGTGGCCAGGTGATGGGTAGTCAGGGTGATGAGTGGTCAGGTGATGGGTGACTAGGGTGATGGGTGACTAGGGTGACAGGTGGCCAGGTGATGGGTGGTCAGGGTGATGAGTGGCCAGGTGGTGGGTGGCCAGGGTGATGAGTGGCCAGGTGATGGGTGGCCAGGGTGATGGGTAGTCAGGGTGATGGGTGGCCAGGGTGATGGGTGGCCAGGGTGATGGGTAGTCAGGGTGATGGGTGGCCAGGTGATGGGTGGCCAGGGTGATGGGTGGCCAGGGTGATGGGTGGCCAGGGTGATGGGTGGCCAGGGTGATGGGTAGTCAGGGTGATGGGTGGCCAGGTGATGGGTGGCCAGGGTGATGGGTGGCCAGGGTGATGGGTGGCCAGGGTGATGGGTGGCCAGGGTGATGGGTAGTCAGGGTGATGGGTGGCCAGGTGATGGGTGGCCAGGGTGATGGGTGGCCAGGGTGATGGGTGGTCAGGGTGATGGGTGGCCAGGGTGATGAGTGGCTAGGTGATGGGTGGCCAGGGTGATGGGTGGCCAGGGTGATGGGTAGTCAGGGTGATGGGTGGCCAGGTGATGGGTGGCCAGGGTGATGGGTGGCCAGGGTGATGGGTGGTCAGGGTGATGGGTGGCCAGGGTGATGAGTGGCTAGGTGATGGGTGGCCAGGGTGATGGGTGGCCAGGTGATGGGTGGCCAGGTGATGAGTGGCTAGGTGATGGGTGGCCAGGTGATGGGTGGCCAGGGTGATGGGTGGCCAGGTGATGAGTGGCAGAGACCAAAAGCAAAGAAGAAGCAGCAGATCCTCTTTACCTCCTTTTGCTATGAGAATCAGCAGAGCCTACTATGGCTCCAGCTGAAACAGGGAAATGGGCCAGCTAGGAATGAAAGAATGTCTGGGATTAGACAAGATGGTATGCACCTGTAATCCTAGCACTCAGGAATCAGGCAGGAGCAGCTCCAGTCTGGGGCCAGTTTGAGCTATATAACAAATCTGAGGCCATCCTGTGCTGTATAGTTGAAACCCTGTCTCAAAGAAAAATAAAATAAAATAAACAGACAACAGCAGGTGGGAATTTGAGAATCAGATTACCACCCTGCAAGAGGTCAATGCAAAGAGGAAAGGAAGAAAGGTGTCAGCTGTCAATGTATTAAATGACTGTCCCAGAGAAAAGTACATTAATGCATAGCCACGTGTGAATAATGTTACGTGTGTATGATGGTCGCTTCCAACTTCTTATAATAATATATAGTTATTGACACTTTGCCAAGAACCAGACAAATGGTCCAGTTCATCCCTCACAAGAACCCAAGGAGGTAGATACCCAGAGAATCTTAATTCACAGATATAAGCATTGAGCTTTACAGAGGTTAAGGAAGTTGCTTACGATGCTCAGAAAGTAGGAGAGCCAAGACCAGGCCCCATAAAGCTCACACATGGCCTCTGCACCACCTCTTATCTGCTGAGAACCACAGCTACAAAATCCACCCTCTCTTCCCACACTCCCACGACCTCCTTCCATGAGACCATGGGGTTCCCCTGTGCTCTCTGCTCAGATGCACCACGTAGCTCTAGAGCCATGGTTGCATCAAAACATAGCCATGTTTGAATGCCATAGAGCATTCAGCATACTAAAACACCACATTGCCAAAGGAAAAGCAGGGAAGAAGACTCACAGATCTGCGCAATAATAAAATATACAGCCAGTAAGAATATGCTATAGACAGACATGTGATAATCCAGAAAGATAGCAGCCAACATTTACTGAGACCCCACGTGCTGGGCACTGGCTTAAGGCCTCTTTTGTCATTAACATATTTTATTTGCATAACAACCTAATATAGTGAATTTCATCAGTGTCATCTCCACTTATGGAGGAGGAAATCGAGGTACCAAAGAGGCCTGTAACTCATTTCAGGGCACAGTGTTAGTTGTTGACAGGGTCAGATCTAGCACAGAGGCAACTGGGCTTGAGAGCATGCATCACCCACTACACCACCTCACTCCAGGAGAATGAAAAGATTCTCATGACATCCTATTCAGTTACAAAGAAAGCAGCTTACAAAATAGTGTGTGGGGTTGCTTATCTTGTTCATCCAATACGAATATGTGCGTATTTATGTGTACACATATATGTGTGTAATTGGACCCTATGATAAAATATTAATAATGATTATCTCAATTAGGGGTTTGCTATCTTTGCATTTTTGTTTTTAAACAAAAATGTCTTTGTAATAAAATTTTTTTAAAGAAATTAATATCTTCCCAGGGAGAATAATCTGGCAATTGGAACTGCTTTGTGATATTTGGGATGGAAAATAGAGGAAATATATGTCCCCAGTAGACATACACAACAGAAAAGAGATTCAAAAGCATCTCCTTCACCTGAACCAGACAATGAGCAGTGGCAGACAGTCACTCCCTCCCTCAGATAAACCAGGAGCCACGGCTGTGCCCTGTTGTCAGCTCCTTCCCTCTCTGCACTGGAAGGACGGTTTGCAGCTGGCTGTACTGAATGGATCACCGAGTGTGATCATTGCACTTTGAAACTCCGGCCTCTCCGTTCCTAATCAAGGCGACTCAGTCCCTCACCACAGACATCTGTGTGTGGCTCGCCGTGTCTGTCAGCTGAATGCTATCCTCGGTATCAGGAGTATTCTCCCCGATTTCCCCAAGCCATGTGTTGCCTTGGAAACATCATGATTCTTTCAGAGATCTAAGCAAAGAGAAATAATAAAAATAATAAAATCTTCCACTCAAAAGTCTATCTTTCATGCCACCAAGGTGCCTGGCTAACCCTTTCCTCTGGATGAAAAGACAGGCAAACAGAGTGGCTCAAACCATGTGTCACCAGATAATTACTAATTAGAGAGAACACACTGATTTCTGTTCTCTGGATAATTCAGGTCAAAGTGGAATGAAGCAGATTGGGAAGGCCAGGGCTTTCATGAACCGAACCAGTCCCACACCTAACATGCTGAGATGAAAGAGGCCTCCCTCCACAGGAAGCCATGAAGCAGCTTGGTGGCAACTCGCATGCAAGATCTGACAGGGCCCAGGGGCTCTTCCCTCTGAGCAATGGTCAGCAGACTTGTTCTGTAAAATGCCACACACGAGATGCTCCCAGCTTTGCAGGCCACAGGGGCTTTGACAGAACCACTCAGCTCTGCCGTAGATGAAACGTAAGGAGTGACCATGGCCATGTTCTAATAAAACCTTAGTTATAAGAACAGAAAATGCCAAATTTGGCCCACAGGCAGTCATGTGTTACCCTTCCTCTGGAGTAAAGGCCTGAGGGTCTTCAAGATGTGCCTGCAATATTTGCAGGTTACCCTGAGGAAAACTGGCAAGTTGGCAGAGGTCTCACTGGTTTATTCAGTAACGTGAGCACTGGCACTGGGAAGTGGAGAGGTCCCTGGCGTATACACTTGAGAGAGGAGCTCCAGTAAGCGGGCAGTGGGGGAGGAGAGGCCCAGTTTGTCTAGCACATTGAGGGAAAACTCCAGAGCAAGCTACTTTGTACTCACAGGAGAGTGAAGAGAAGTTAGGCGAAGGAAAGGTTATCAGGTGTCAAGAACGCAAACGCAGATCCTCGGGCAGGGACAGCTGAGTGGCTGTGCTGGACAGAATGACCAGTCTGGCTGGCACGAACACCATAAACAAGAAGAGGGTGGTTGGAGGCTATGGAAGTGTGGTCAAGGGTCCCTGCAGGTAGGTAGTTCCTTCTGAGTCCTGGGACAGCACCTTGTCACTGTGCTGACTTACAGTGGAACCTCACCTGCAGCACTCACAGGCTCTGGATCTGCTCAGCAACGCCTCCATGTGTCGGGTGTGTCCTGGGGCAGGGGGACGCAAAATGACTGTAACAAGTTTCCATCGAGTAAACACGTGTCTTCTCTCCAGGCAGTAAAAGACACATTTAAGTAACATAAGTCGATTCAGGGGTTAGATCAGAGGCACCCGACCAAGTGTCAGCTTCGTGTCTCCCATGCTTAAAAGCAATATCAAAACCAAGAAAAATAAGTCAGGAACTGGCGGAGTGGTGCAGGGTCATGTTTGTTCCCAAAATGAAAGAGAGGAAACACAAATTGCTCACCTCCTTTAGCTTCTACTTTCACTGTCAAAAACAATGATCTCCAAAACCAATAACAGAATATACAGGTTAGAGAGACACTGAGACCCAAGATGAAGGAACTGGTAAGATGCCGTAACAGGTCAGACCCACACCAGTAATGACTCTTGGCAGGGAAGTCATCTCCACATCCTCGTCAGAAGCAGAAGACCAGAAGAGGGGCCTGAAGATGATGCTATTTTCAGAAAGGATAATGAAGCAGATTCCAAAACCACAACGTAAGGGTTGAGTATCAATCTCCAGAAAAATCAGAAAGCAGGGATTGATCAAATAAAATTCCATGAGCAATAAAAAGAGATCATGCAAGTGGTGTGGTTCACCAGAGACCGAGCTCCCAAGATCACCCTGTTGCTCTTTGGATAGGACGATCACATTCTGCAGATTTGCTCTCCAGTCAAGTCTGAGGACCAGTTACGCATTACACAAGGCAGGCTCGGAGTCTGCCTTCGTTAGTGGAGGCTGTGACACAGCACTGCTCTCGGATGATTCTACCTCTTCCTGTCCTGTTCACACCCTTATTAGTGGGTTAGAGGAAGACATGGGAGGCATGCCCATCAAATCATGCATTGCATGGTGGAGTCCTAATTGGGCCAATGCTAATGGATAAACAAAATATTCACTATCGCAGTTAATTCTAAAAGTACAGGATGTAGGTGTGTGTGTAGAAACAGTCAAGTGGCTAGGTGTGGTGGTGCATGCCTTTAATCCCAGCACTTCAGAGGCAGAGGCAGGCGGATCTCTGGGAGTTCAAGGCTAGCCTAGTCTACATAGTGAGTTCCAGGCCAACTGGGGCTGCAGGGAGATCCTATCTCAAAACAACAACAACAACAACAACAAAACCAAACAAACAAACAAAAGAAACAGTCAAGTGGCCAGTGGCCATAGATGTTGATCTTTCCCTCTCAGGCAAAGAGAATTGGAAGGCAGACATCAGTGGATGTGAGATTTTAATGCATTTTTGCCTGTCCACCACACAGAGCTCTGAAAAAATTTAAGACCTGAACAAAACCACCAGGAGGAAGGGCAGACAGAGCAGCAAATCCTGTGAGTTTGAATACTGGTCTCTCTGGTCTGTCTTTCTTATGAGACACATGGACCACAGCAGCTAAATATCCACAGCCCACACACCTTCCCTGAGGAGGAGATCAGGACACTGTTCTCTGAAGAAACTAAACAATTCTAAATAAAAGACTCATAGCGATATTTGGATTTTCCCCAACATGAACCTCCTACCCAGTCACACAAGAGCAAGGCCTGCCACATGACAGCCCTCCCGGTCAATACACAGAACCAGCCATGCAAATTTTAATGCCTTACTATTAGATATGAATGGACAACTATGAAACTCTTTGGGAAGAGTCATTGACATGAAAAGAGGTGAAACTCAATCATAAAAGGAGGAAAGTTAAGTAATAGACACAACACAGGAGGCAAAAGTGAAAACAGTCTAATGAACTTCCTTAAAAATGATACTGTATACAGAAAAGAATAGAACAGTGAAAAAGAATAGAAGCGTAGCCTTGAATTAAAAATATGATCACCTACATACATAAAGAGTTGGGAGATAAAGTTGTGGAAGTCTATGAAGATAAGAAGCAACTGGACAAAACCTGAAAGACTGAACAGAGGAAACCAGAGGACCAAGGGCCAAGCAAAAGGAATTCCTCAAAAAAGGCCAGAGGTAAAAAAGAGAGGATGGCCTGAGTATGGTAAACAAGTGACTAACTGAATGAACCTCCTGGATGAAGGAGCCACGTGGACCCAGAACATGGATGATGAAATATCTGTCCCCCAAGCCTTCTGAACCCCATGGATCCAAAGGCAAGCCCTAAAAGCTTGAGAGCAAAACCAGGAAACTGCTTATAAATACCAAGCCCAGGCTGGTAGAGAACGCCTCAAAGTCACATCTTAGGACAGTGTTTCTCAAACTACCCGTGTGCGACCAAAGACTTGACCTTGTACTCGATCTGCCAATGACGGCCTCAAATAAAGTGTGGGGTTAAAAACAACAAACAAAGAATTAAAAAACAAAATAAAATAAATTCAAAGAGGTACATATTAAAAGCCCCCAAGTTTTATAGTCAGGTAAGATACACAAAAAATGACTGTGAAATGAACACAAAAGCTTTCGGCGTATTCTCTGTTTCTGTGCTTCTCATCACAGATAGATGGGAGAGAAACTGCAGATTGGGGCTGGGGAGACGGCTCAGCAGTTAAGAGCCCTGGCCGCTCTTGCAGAGGACCCGAGTTTGATTCCCAGCACCCACATGGCAGCCAACAGTCATCCATAACTCCAGTTCCAGGGGATCTAACATCCTCTTCTGACCTCCACAGGCACTGCACAACACAGGTGCATTTGCATACATGCCAGCAAAACACTCATACACATAAAAGTAATGAAGTATTTTTTAGAAAAAGAACTTGCAGACTGACCCTGGACCATGGGTCATACCGAACAGCAATGTGGTGGCGAAAACATCTGCAAAGATGGACATGTTCAAGGTTCTAGTTCTCAACCCAGAGTTCTAGACCCAAATTACCACTCCGATTAATCAGAGCAGAAATAAGGAAGGCATGCTGAGTCTCAATAAATAAATAAATAAATAAATAAATAAATAAATAAATAAATAAATAATGGGCAAACCACACATCTTGAATTCCCTCTAATGCAGGTGTGGATGGGTCTCCCTGGGGCCTGCCTTCTAGCAGGCATCTCCTGCAGCCTTCCTCCAAACCACAGGGGTGGACCTGTGCTGACGTGTGGAGAGCAGTCAGGAGAGCCCTGGGAGGTCTGGGAATGCCTTCTGTTACAAATGGACTCTTACCTAACCTTGCAACCGAAGTTAACCTTGTGTTTGGGGGTCATTTAACAATATCTTAGCTTGTTTATGTAACTTTAATGTAAACAAGCTTACTAAACCTTGGGATTCCCTTGTAACAGCTCTAAGCCCTCATGATCCCAGAATAATGTTTGTATAGGTTGTGAAAACATCTAGTGCTGAAACCAGTGAATAGTGTTGAAAGCAACAGATGATTCAGTTTGTATTGCAAACAACAGGTAGAATTAGATTGGTAGCATCTGGTTGTCACTGTTTGTGGCTGCTCAGGGTCAGTAGGGGTCCAAGAGTAAAACCCCTCTGAAAAGACAAGCTCTGATGTAATGCCACATGAACTGTTTCAATAAAGAGAGGCCAAGGCAAAGCTGCATGAGAAGTTAGAAGGAACAAGTTCTCAGAACAGATGGGGCCCTATTCTTGGTTTTAATGGAGTCTAAGAATCAGGCTGTCTTTGCTGCGGCACTGATGTAATGTGTATCACCTTATTGAGGGAGATGTCGTAACAGGCCCGCTTTTGCCTGTGCAAACTTGGCCTGCACCTTTGAGAAACTCACTAAGCTCCCTGAGGCTCAGTGATTCCAATGGGCTTCAGCGATGCTCAGGTTTAGTCTCCAGGCTGCTTCTCTTAGGCTTCCAAAGGGCAAAGGCAAGGGTGGCCCCGGATGGCCTGCGTGGCCCCGGATGGCCTGCGTGGCCCCGGATGGCCTGCGTGGCCCCGAATGGCCTGCGTGGCCCCGGATGGCCTGCGTGGCCCTGGATGGCCTGCGTGGCCCCGGATGGCCTGCGTGGCCCCGGATGGCCTGCGTGGCCCTGAATGGCCTGCGTGGCCCTGGATGGCCTGGCCAGCTTACAGTCTGTTCTCTCCTAAGGTTTGCTGAGGGTTATTTAGTCTTTTGTTTCCACACTGGTGTTCCTGGAGAACAATAAAAAAAGCTAAAATATTTGTAGTCCATCCAAGTGAACATTACATTTTTTGCAATTATCCCTGCTGCTAAAATCATGTTGTTGTGGGCTTTTTGAGAGAGAGGAGGGAGTGGAGGACCAAATTAAGTCCTTGGCAACAAAAATCTAATTAATCGGAATGGTTCTCAGTCATTCTGAGCCTCTTCGCTGGGGAAAACAGAATCCAAAAGGGAACAGGGACATTTAGCTTGAGAGAAAAAGAAGACAAGTCAGGTGTACCTGATGCAGGCTTCTAAGAATATGCAAGTGGAGGCAGGGCAGCTTTAGGGGACGAGGATGTCTACAGTCAGTCTGCAATAGACCCCAGCTCTGCAGTGCCCAGTTGAGTGACCTTGAGTAAGACTCTTTGTCCATCTGTATTGGTCAGTCTTTGTGATCAACTTGACTAGATTTAGAATGACCATGGAAAGACATGTCTGGGTGTGTCTATGAGGGTGTTTCCAGGGAGGTTTAACTAGGGTGGGAAGACTCACCCTGACTGCGGGCAACACCATTCCATGGGCTAGAGTCCCAGACTGAATAAAAAGGAGAAATTGAGCCGAGCACCAGCCTTCCTCTCTCTGCTCCCTGACCACAGATGCAATGTGACCAGTTGCCGTAAGCACCTGCCACCATGACCCTCCCCATGACGGGCTGATTTCCCTTGAACTGTGAGGGTTTTTATTTCTCTTAAGTTCCTTCTCATCGGGTATTTGGTCACAGTAATGAGAAAAGTATCTAACACCACGTGACCCTCCGTTTCCCGTCTGTGAATGGGTAGAGCAGCGTCCCCTCGTACAACCGATAGTGGAGGGGTCAGGGTGGTATGTGCAGCACCTTTGCAGCGTCACTGAGCGCTGTGTTGATGACTTACTGCTGTTTATCTTCAAACTCTTTTACACTCATGTAGATTACATATTTTAAAAAATATTTTATTTATTATTTTTATTGTATGTGTATGAGTGTATTGCCGGCATGTGTGTAAGTGCACCTGTGTCATGCAATGCCTGGGGAGGTCAGAAGAAGGTGTCGGATTCCCCCGGAACTGGAGTTACGGATGGTTGCTAGCCACCATGTGGGTGCTGGGAACTGAACCTGGGTCCTCTGCAAGAACAGTGGGGCTCTTAATGCTGAGCCATCTCTCCAGCCCATAGATTACATCTTTTGAGAACACCATCTTAAAGGAAAGGTTTTTTTAATGTCTTATGTCTTTAGGAATACATGCTAAAGAAATAAAAACCAGATTTATGAAGAGATGTCCTTGAAAGAATGTTCACCATGCTGCTGACACTGACTGAAACAGGGAACCTGTCCAGTTGTCCCAAACAGTGCATTCATACAGTGAGCAACTTTCCCTCACATCCCCGCCAAGCCAAATGTTTACTGATGAAATATGTTCTTCATAGCGAAACAAGCAACACAGCCCAGCTACTGGCTTCCAAAGCACAGCCCGTATTTATTCTGTGAAATATTTCCTATCTGCACACATGCATACAGAGAAAACTTTCAAGGTGTATGACTGAGGATTTGTTTCCTTAGGAAAGGGAAGTTGTTTTGTTTTGTTATACTTAAGAGTGCTTATGGGATTGTTTTTTTTTTCCCTTTGACCCCATTGGTATTTTTTAATTTCCTTATAATGAGCATATTTTTTGTGATTTCAGAACTATGGATTCCTATTAAAATATTTTATTATTTTTATTTTATGTGTATGAGTGTGTTGCCTGCATGTATGTAAGTGCACCTGTGTCATGCAATGCCCAAGGAAGTCAGATCTGGTTGGATCCCCAGAACTGAAGTTACGGACTGTAGCTAGCCACCATGTAGGTATTGGGAATTGAATGCTAGTTCTCTGTAAGAGCAGTCAGTGCTCTTAATGGCTGAGCCATCTCCCCAGCCTGAGAACTATCGATTCTGAATGTGGTTCATTTCTTTCAGTCTCTGTGACTCTGGAATAGCACTGAGTGACCACGGCAAACTGGGAAAAAGCAGTTGCCTGGATCCCGGTACTCAGTCTGACTCCCCCAACTGACCCCAAGCAAGTGTACTGTGCCCAGGTTTAGCAAGCAGTAACTTCAGTGAAATGTGCAAATCTACCCTCACACTAACAGATCACCAGTCATCTGAGTGAAGTTTGCTTGCTGAGCTACACCTGCCAACCTTTTGTTTTCTTTGGGAAATAACAGGCAAAGCCCTGTGTGCTTCCTGCCTTCCCTTTAGGCCCCTTTGGAAAATTCATTAGCTCACTGTGAGCTCCATGAAAGGACTGGGTGGCTGGTGGGTGGCCTGCTCCTCTGTTCCCAGCCCTCAGCTACCACCTACCCCCACCCTGGGGTGCTGGGGGAATGGGGGCATCAGTTCTTCCTCCTTTTGGAGTCAGTCTGAATCCTTTCTGTTAGGACCCACCTGTCCCTCTTCCTGCCCCACCTCCATAAACCCCTTGCCTTGTCCGGTGTCAATCATTTACAGGCCTCCAGCTCAGGCTAAGGACTGGCATGACAGCAGCTCACAGGACACCCTGTACCCCACCCCAGTCTTTTGTCTCAGAGTTTGCCAGGTGGTGGCCTGTGGACCCAAGTCAGCTGCCAATGGACTTGGCCTTCATAATGGTTTTTGAAAATGTGAATTTTTTGCCAACCTGTAAGTGTCAAGAAAGCTTATATTTGAAAGAAAACCATGATTTCTTGCTTCTCTGGGGGAAAAACTTTTTCCTGATGGTTTTCAAAGATGACTTTTGCTGAAAGAGGCCCGAGTGCTTCTAAAAAGGCAGGCATTCAGTTTTTGCTTTTCACTAGGCCTACACTTCATTCATTCATTCATTCATTCATTCATTCATTTAGATAGATAGATAGACAGACAGACAGACAGACAGACAGACAGACAGACAGACAGACAGATAGATAGATAGATAGATAGATAGATAGATAGATAGATAGATAGATAGATAGATAGATAGGTTATATGTGTGGTATTGCTTGGTCCCTGAGATACTGACTTTTCAACCTCTGCCTTCAGAATTCTCTAGCCAGTGAAGACATCCTTAGGCAGGAGGAAGCCCGGGGAACTCCTCAGCATACCCTGCAAGCAGCGACTTTCTCCACTGGGCTGGACTCTGATCCTGGAGCTGGACAGTATCTGTTACTGTCCAAGGGAGAGTGCTACCTGATAGAGGCACTCTGTTTCTCTGTTTCTCTGTTTGTCTCTCTCTCTCTCTCTCTCTCTCTCTCTCTCTCTCTCTCTCTCCCCCTTCCCTCTCCTCCCTGCCTCCCTCCCTGCTGTCTTCATTCTCAAGGCGCAGTGGTCAGTTAGGTGATTTGCTGCGGTGAAGGTTAACCTGGCTACTTATCTTAATCCTCCACTTTACTCTCTAACTCAAAGGCGGAGCCGCAGGGCTATGCAGCTGGTGACAGTTGGCAGAACACCCCCTATCCAGGAGCCCCTTCCATCTTCACACCAGCCTTCCAAGGGAGGAGGGCGTGCTCCCCACATTCTGTATACAAGTGATGTGAAGTGAGGCTCAGAGAGCTGATGGGCAGGTCCTCACCCAGCTCTGCTGACTTTGGTACAGGTTCTTCCCCAGAGCCAAGCTGGAGGTCAGAGTTCCCGCGGCAGTAGCAGGAAGCTGGGGGCAGGGGGTGGCGGGGTGACTGATTTCTCTCAGAACTGGGATCAGCTGGGGGAGCACTGAGCTACAAACCAAAACAGAACTTAAGAAAGAAACAAAGGAAGGAAGGAAGGGAGAGAAGGAAATAAAAACCAGATACGGCAAATGGTCGTTATTGAGACTTTACCTGTGTTCTCTCTGTATGACTGAGGCCTTTTGTATCACAGGAAGTCTCACCAATACAGTTTCAGAATCCCCTGAATTTCCATGAAGAGCCCATGGAAAGTTCCAGAAAAATTTAAAGACCAGGCATTGAGCACAGCTAGACAAAGCAGAGGGCCACGTTGTCCTCAGAGTCACTCGCTCTGAGGCAGCTTCTTAGACCTGCCTGTGAGCCTTTCCAGAACTTTCCCACAGACTCATGTCAGACTCCAAGCAGATGATCATGGTGAAATGTCATGTTGCGTCTCTGATGGAAGAAGCAAAACCAGGACTCATGCACGTCTACACAAGGTGGAATGTTCCATCTGCAGAGTCAAAGAGAAAACACTAAATAGTAAGTCAAAATAATAACCAAGGAACCCTCAGATCCGCTTAACTCAGATGCAGCCAACAAATGCTATGTGGGTTTCGGTGAGTTGAATTCCAAACGAGGTTAGGACCAACTTGACCTCATGAGCTTGGCTTGTCATCCAAATGACTTGTTCCCTCAGGTTCCTTCATGTGGCGAACCATACGAGTAGCCAGACACAGTAATATTTCCGGCATAGATCTTTCTTTCAAAGTTTTACCAGTCCTGTATATAAAAATGGAATCTGTTTCCCTCCTCTCAGCTCTAGATGAATAGAACAAAAGTGATACCATCCACCTTCTCAGACCCAGTCATTGATGATAACAGGCTTCCACTTACTCTCCATTGGCGGAGGAGGGAGACTCATTCATGGGTTTGAAGGAAGCTCAAACTAGTCCAGGTGGAGAGACCTCCTGGGGAGTCCCTATGCAGGGAAGAACTGAGGCCACCAGTCTCGGATGCCAGACATGGGTGTGGGTGAGCCATCAGATGCCCCAGACATTGGGGAGGGAACACAGGTCATCCCCCCTGTGCCCTGTCAATGTTTATGATACATAGTGTCTATGAACCTAATCAGTGGTTATCTTATGCTCTTTGGTCTTGAGGTAATTGGTTACCCAGCAATGGGAACTGAAGCATCTTGGTTCTTAAACAGAATATAATATTGTAGGATTTGAAGATCAGATTTTAAATCCCAGCCCTGCCATTTCCAGCTGTAAGACACTGACAAAGTTAGTTAATCTGCATGAGCCTCAACCTTCCTCTCTGTAGGATGAGACTAACATCTATCACATGGCTGGTTTGAGGGAAGATCACCACACTGTATATGAGGTAGCTACGGCCAGAACTATGGAAACAGAGAAGCTGCTGTGGGAAGCCCAGGAAAATTCTGGTCCATATGCACTCAAGCTGTCAGATAAGCATCCTTTAAACCATGAGATGAGCCTGACCTTGTCCAGTCTGGACCAGAAGGAGGTACTAGACACTAGGCAGCCCAGAGAGTGCTCTCTGAGGTGACTCCCCAGAAGACAGCTCACCAAGGCAGCTGCTGAGAATCCAGGGAAATTCCGGGCAGCTGCCTAGGGGCCCTCCCCACGTCTCTGATCCCATACGTTTCTAGGCTGAGCTTTGCCCGACTGTCATCCTCAGATCCACTCTTTCTATCTGCAGAAGGATCTAAGTTACCTCACCCTAAACCGTACTGTCCTCTAAGGCCTCCCTCCGGCTCCCCATCTGTCAGTTCTTTCTACCTGACCTCAACTCAACTCCAGCAGATACCACCGCATGCATCAATGACATAAACTCCACAAGCCTCTGAAGTTGGAATTACTGGTCCTGCTTAAGATGAAGAACAGATGCTACTCAGAGAAATGGATCCATTCGCCCAATGATGCCCACAAGCTAAGGTTAAAAAAAAACCACTCAAATCAGCATATTCTTTTTCGTTCGTTTGTTTGAGACGGGGTCTCATGTAGTCCAGGCTAGCCTTGAAGTCTCAATGTAGCCAAAGTTGGCCTTGAACTCTCTATTCCTTTTGCCTCTACCTCCCAAGCGCTAGGATTACAGGTCTGTGCCATTACACCCAGCTCTCTCAGCACATTCACAACCTGGGTTTCAAACTACCTTGGCTCACTGAGCATGTGAACACCCACCCCCAACCGTTACCCAGTCACTCCACTTCCCCATGGCTCAGGATCTTTCCCACGCAGCTGCCCTGCTGCAGACCTCTCCGGTGTTGACTGCCTCGCTTCAGCTACCTCCACAGAGGCAGCCAGGACAGCCACACTCCCAAAGGCCACCTGGGATGTTGCCGATGGTTGAAGTGGATCAGCCACAGGTGACAGGAAGAAGCAGGCTGCAGTGGGAGAATCTGAAAAATGTGGAAGCAAGCCCTGGGGTGGCTTCCCTCGTTCGTCTTCCCTGAGGTCATCAGTTAGATCCACAGATCAGGTCTCAGCCCAGAAGCTCTCTAGTTCCTAGTACGGACAGTGAGTGTGTGTGCTTTCCCAGACAGTCCTCACAGAAACTGCCAAGTCCCCCACCCCCACCCCCAAGTACACCTGGGGAGAACTTATCTCCAGCTGTCACGGACTAACTCAACCAGACAAAGTAACATGGTAGGTGCTAAATAAACACGACCCCTGATTGCAGGTGTGTGCACACAAGCTAGCTGCATCTTCTACGAGGAAGGACGCCAGGACTGCTTTGTCCCTGCACTCTCAAGTGCCTGGCACTGTCCCTTGTATGAAGTGCTTTTTGGATGGGGATTATTATGGTCCAGGGCTGATCTGATGAAGACCTGGGGCTGGGATGAGACCGAAGGAAGAGGCAGATGACAGAGATCCTGAGAAGAAATCCTTGGGAGACTCGATAACAGATTGGTCTGGGAGGTGGAGGAGAGAGGTCCCAGGATGGACCTGAGTTCAGACCTGGGATGGCAGAAGGCACAGCAGATGAGGCCCGTCTGATATGGATGTGAAAGTGTCTGGAAAATGCGCAGACCTAGCGTCCGTGTGAGTGGATGGCTGCCCGGCTGGAAGGCAGAGGCAGGAAAGTAGAAGGAAGGCGTGCTGAGCTCAGGGACTGGCAGCAACATCACAGGACAACGTCTGGTAGGAGCTAGACATGAGCCATTCTCCGGGGAACCCTCTGAAGAGGTGATAATTGGGGCCAGTAGAGAGAAGACAGGAAGGCAGTTTGAGAGGGGGTGGGAGGGTGGGGCTTGGAGTGCTGAGGAGTTGGGTATGTTCAGCCTGGAGATGAAGATGCTCAGCTGGCACCTGGTGGCCACTTTCAGTCAACAGAGGGGCTTACCATGTGAGGAGGAGTGTGAGGAGGAATGCGGCATGATGCACTGGGACACCAACACCACAGGAAAAAGCAGAATCTGTGCAGAAGGTTCTAATGACTAAGGGAAAAGATACTTTAAAGGCAGCGAAGACAGGCCAAAAAGCAGTATTAAAGAGAGGGGCCGGAGAGTCTGGGAAAGAGAGCAGACCTTGGTGCTCTAGGTGATGGGTCATGGTAAGGGGCTCAGGGAGCCCTGGAAGGGTACATGCCCTCAGAGGGAAGAACCAGGACCAGAGAGACACAGTCACAGTGATGGTGTTGGCCGCCTGTAGCAAATGTCTTCTTTTTTTTTAATGCTATAGTTTTATTATTTTTTTAAATTTAATAACCACATGATTAGAAGACTCATTTCATTACAGCTTTAATATATTCAGTAACACATTCCAGAGCAAGGATACATCACTTTCAAAGGTGGCTGTAAGTTTCTAGGTTCACAGTTGAATTAATACAGTTATACAATATTGAATTAAGTATAAGCCCTGTAAGGCATAAAATTGAATTAATTTTTAACCTTTAGAAAAGATCTCCATTTCATTTTAAAATATATTGTTCCTTGCACAAAGACTCATTGTTTTTTCTACTAACACTGAGATGTTGGCACATGCATCTCTAATCTGTATGTATCTGATTATTACTAGTCATAATCGGTTGAACTTGGATCCTTGGCGCCTGTATATGTCTATAAAGTCATCGGATAGATTTCAATGGTAATGTTTATCATCTCTACTAATTAACAGGATGTAAATTTCCTTGCTTCCTCCTCAAATATAATACAGTTTTAAAAATTTGTTGATTTTGTGTGTGCATGTATGTATATCACACAGAACATCCCAAACCATCTTATTCAACTATACACCCACTTCCCAGATGGAACCCTACCATAGCCTCCCTCCCCTCACTAGAGCCCTTATACTCTGATATCCCTACTACTGTCTGCTGTGTTGTCGGCACCCCTAGCCATTCCCCCCTACTTGTCCATCTGGTGAATCTAGTCAGCCTATCTAGAGGTCTTTGTTTTAGGAAGGTCAGCTGTTCCTCATCTGGCAGCAATCAGTTTTCAATATTCCTTTAGATAAGATTGGGGTCTGCTGTTCATTTTCCCAGCTCTATGCTGGGTTACTATTTGGGAATCCCTTAGGCTACCCTGACCAACAACTCAAAAGAAGGTATCTCCTTTCTGGCATTGTTGTTATGTAGCCTTTAGCTATTCATATGGACTCTTAAAAAATTATATTAGCCCCTTTAATCTTTGGTTATACTTTCCTTTTGGGTGTTTAAGGCCATATGGTTGGCCCAGATAAACCAATTTAATTTTACTCTTAAGGTCATTTGAGGATCTGTTCCTCAGGGTCACATGGGCTTGGGAGGAGCCCCTGGCTCCTTTCTTTTATCAGCTCCGCCTATGTGAAGATAAGTCAAAGGGCCTGCTAGCTCTCCCACCTCGGGGGCAGGGGGTGAGTAGGTGCGGAGTCAATGACACAGACACCGGGAGGCTCACTGTGTTGCAAGCAGAGCTCTCCTTTATTGCACACAAGGGAGGTCCCTTTATACCCCTCCTTGCCTCCCCATTGGCCCCTGAGTCCGAGGTGTTCTTTTCCATTGGCGTGTGTCACACGTCAGCAGTGTCCAGGGCTCTCGGCAGGAGTCAGGTTGGGCCATAAGCCCCAAAACTGTGCCTTTCTGCTCATCAACAGGAAGCAGGGTGTGCCTGCACTGTTGATCTTGGGCCTAGCCTCCTACAATCCACCCTTTTTGTTTTAAATTGTTGGCAGTCCTGGGGGAGGCAGTGGCTAACTGTCCTCTCAGGTCTTAGGACATTTTTATGAAGCTGTGTCTGTCTTAGGTTGTTCTCCCTACATATAAGCCTTACCTGTCATTGGAGTGTGCATCTAGCCTCATGCCCATCCTGTCTTAGGTTGGCTTATTGTGGGAGAATCTTACCTGTCATTGACCACCAGCTTTGACCTAGATGTCCTTTTGAGAGCATGAGATCTGCCAGGGTGGTGGGCTAGCTCTTAGGAGGTGGCCTTTAGCCCGAGGCATTGCTTATTTTGGTGAACCAGGCTTGGATTACTTCAGTAGGTGGGCCCCTATCGGGATTTCGTAGAGCCATGAGAATCTGCAAGGTGGCTTTGTTGGAGGCCTTTTGCCTACGGATGTGCTGAAAAAGACACTTGAACAAGAGGATTAATGCGATAGCTGTGCAACCCAAGAGGGCCCAAGTGACCAACCAGGACAGGTCAAAAAGTTTCTTTAGACTTTCCCAGATCTGTTGAAGGAATGTGGTGTTTAATTCTATAACTGGGGCTCTTGTGTAATTAAGAGAAATAATTTGTCCTCGAAATTGGATGGTGTAATTGAGAAATTTATTGGACCATGAGCCTGTAATGTAGTCCCTTAACTTTATTCTAGCATTTGTGATATTGGAGACCAGGTAAGGGGTCAAACAGATATCCTTATACCTTGGGTCATAAGCAAGTAGGGTCATTTCCCTAACTGTATCTATCTCTTCTGCCAGCAAGTCAATTTGTTGCTGTAGAATATGGATGGCAGGTTTCTTACTACCTCATTGAGTGCGGCAGCAGTAGTCGCGGACTGGGTCAGGGTTACCGCTGCTGCAGTAGCCCCTCCTATGGCCAATGGAATGGCGGCGATGATGGCAGCTGTAATGCCAAAATCGTGTTTGTTTCTAGATAGGCAACCTTGGTTCGTTCCATGAATTGTATGGAGTGAAAATGGGAATCCGAGGTCACCAGGACCCATATAGTGGCCGGTTCCTGCATGATGACAGCCCGTTTGTGTGTGGGGGCCCAACATGCTGCAAGGAGGCAAGTCCCATCTGTGCAATTTAAGGTGGTGTTAGTTGAATTAGTGAGCAAGAAGAAGAAAGGGGGTCGTACACAGATGGTGTTAGCATTGAAGGATGTATAATGGGCTTGTGTAAGATTTGTGTGATCGCGCCAACCAGTGGCATTGGTGCCAAAGTATGTCCTATTAGCCAAGATCGCTCCATATAGGAAAGCAAGTGGACGGACATCCAGGCGGGCGGATGGGCCGCAAAGGTTCCAGGAGCTGAAAACAGGGTTGTATTGATTTAATCGAGAAGGGTTCCTAGCTGGGAGATATAAATCAGATGCCTTAGTCAGCGTTTGTTTCCAAACGCCCAAGGAAGTTACATTCGGTATTCTAAAGAAATGATCTGTTCCAGAAGGTAGGATGGGTAGACACTCTTCCCAAATGATGGCAGTGTTTAAGTCAGTGGTCCGATTGTTCGGGCAGTATCTGGGAAGGTTGGGTTTCCTTAAATTGGGGCAACTATTTGTAACACAGAGTGTTGTTATCAACTCTATCAGCGGCATGTAGCCGGTCAACGAGTAGTATTGTCCCTTGGAATAGTTTCCATTGAAATCCACCGAAGTTGTATTGACTAATCTGACACAAGAGCCAGGGGCGGGATCAGTGGTAAAACAGAGGACACTGTGTAGCTTCCATCTGCCCCCAGTCTGGGTAGCGATGTCCACTGCATCCATATATGGGAGCCCTGTGGAGGAATTGGTAGTAAAAAGAGCTGGGAAAGCAGGGGAATCCACATCCACAGGCAACAAGATTGGAGGGAGAGGCACCAGGGCCCATAGGTCCATCATTGATGTGGCTCTTACCAATAGCAGACAAATCATATAGAATAAGCATCTGTCAGGTTTTCCTGATCCGTCTCATGTCTCTTGGTGGCACCCATATTGGTTTGGGCTGGCTCTGTGGGAAAACACAAGCATAACCTCAACCCTGCGTTAGGAGGGGGGTGAGTGGCTGCCAAACATGAGTTATGGGATCCCTCCCACGTACCAATGGTAGGGGGGTAGGGTCTGGCAAAGCTGCCCAATGTTTATAGGCAGGGCTAAGTCCCTTTTCATCAAAGGAGAGGCAGTTTATCTGGAAAAGGGTTTCAATTAGTGACAGGTGGGGATCCCCTTTTGACTCTGGGGAACCTTTGGATAATTTATTTTTTAGCAACTGGTTGGTCCTTTCAATTATTGCCTGGCCTTGTGGATTATGCAGGATTCCAAAGGTGTGTTTGATCCCCATAAGTTTTAAGAACTTGGCCATTTTGTGAGAGGTATACACAGAGCCATTACCTGTTTTTACCTCCCAAGGTATTCCCATAACCATCATGGCAGCCTTAAGGGCCTTAATGGCGTGGGGTGCCGTTTCTTCTGTCAAGGCCATGGCATGAACATAGGATGAGCAAATATCCATGATAACATGGATGTATTTAAGTTTGGCAAAACTAGGATAATGGGTTATATCCATTTGCCAGAGCGCATTGGGCATGAGTCCATGGGGATTAACCCCGTACCGGTTACGAGGCCCTAAGGGGGCAAGGGGGGCACAGGTTGTGCAGGTGCAGCTCAGATGTTTGCACTGGGCAATGATAAGATCTAGCAGGAATTTATGCATGTTATGTGGGGTCAAATGAAATTGTTGGTGTAGCAACCTAGCTTGTTCTAGCAGCGGCACCTCTGCAGTTAGGATTAACTTGTCAATTTTGGCGTTACCAGTGGCTAGTAAGCTGGGGAGATCTGTATAAGAGCGTATATGGGAAACCTATAGCCATCTATTACTAAGTAGATCCTGTATGGTTAGCATGGTAATGGATATAGGGTCAGTTTTATCTTTTAATCTTGAGAACGGTAAAGCTCTGCAGGCCTGTACCATATACTTGCTATCAGAGAAGATGTTTATGGGCTTCTCTTGAGTGCGTTGAAACACTAACAAAACGGCTAAGAGTTCTCCAAGCTGAACCGAGCCTGGGTTTTTCCTTTTGATAACTGGGTCTTCCTTATCATTTTCTTGGATGAAGGCCCCAAAATTGCTTTTATTTGTGTCTGCAAAGGCTGTGGCGGCCATGGAGATTGGGGAAGACAAAGGACATGCGTGACAATTAACAGTGATCTGTAGTAAGGAAAGGGCTGATAGCCTCTTAACTTAGGACAGTGACGATCAATTTCCCCTGTAAACCCTGAGACCACCATCTGCAAGAGGATGGAGTCTGCCCATAGGAACTGGGACAGGTCTAAAGAGAAGGGGAGTATTATCTTGTCAGGTTCTCTACTGAAGATTCTCATGGCCATGGCCCTTAATTTGATTGCCAGTGTGAAGGCGATACTGAATTTTGAAGAGATCACTCTGTGTAAGGACAAGAGAGCAGAATGGACCCAAAGCAATGGTCCGGTTTGATATAAAGCCCCAAGGACCCCATCGCCTGTCCATAACACAAGGGCCCAAAGGGTCCTGGAGGGCTGATAACGAGATAAGGAAGCATGATACAAAAGGCCTGAAACTTTATTAAGGAGTATGGAGACTTCAGGGATGATAATAATTTTATCTGAGGGGTGTTTATGGCCCTCAAGCAGAGAGAAGAGACTACATAGGCATTCGTCAGGCAAAGGGAAGAACTGTTTTAACCAACTGATGGTGCCACAGAGCTCTTGGAACTTGGCCAGAGAGTAGACAGGTTTAGCTACGATGCGTGGGGATAAAGGTTGGATGGAATTTAAAATTCTGTAGCCAAGAAAGGTATGTGGGGGAAGAGTCTGTACTTTGTCAGGTGCAACAGTAAGATTAGCAGACTTTAGGCAAGATATTATTTCGCCAAATGCTTGTCGGAGGATGGAAGGGGATTGGTGGGCTACAAGAATATCGTCCATATAGTGGACTAGGAGAACTGAGGGTTTCAGTCCGGCAAGAATTGAGGAAACATAGTACTGACATATAGTAGGACTGTTCTTCATTCCCTGGGGGAGGACCTTCCATTGAAACCTCTGAGCTGGGGTGTGAAAATTGGGTGTCCAGACTGTGAAAGCAAAACGTTCTCTATCCTCGGGTGCCACAGGGATATGAAAGAAGCAGTCCTTAATGTCCAGGACCATAATATGATGATCTAGGGGAATGGCTGCGGGGTGTGGGAGGCCTGCCTGACGTGTGCCCATTTTTTGCATGGTGGCATTGATGGCTCTGAGATCTTGTAAAAGTCTGTATTTGCTGGACTTTTTCTTTATTACAAATATGGGTGTATTGAACCGACTACTGGAGGGCTCAATGTGTCCCAGCTGAAGCTGCTCATCTACCAGTGATTTGAGGATAGTAAGCTTGGGTTCTATTATGGGCCACTGTTTGACCCATACATCAGCATTGGATATCTATGTGATGGGGATAGGTCTTAATTGTATCGGGGGAACAGTGGCCCTTAGGATTGGGGGTGACCGGGTGGGTGAGGGAGGCCCGACTGACCAGAGTAGTCATGGTCAGCAATGTCTTCAAGGAATGCTCTATCATCAAAGGTTAATATGGCCTCCATGTCCTCTAGGACATCCCTGCCCCACAGCACGCATGGGACATCTGCGATAGTTGGGCAGAAAGTACCCTTGCCACCATCGAGGTCCTTCCATTGAACAGGGAATTTGGTTATTCCCGAGGGTTGTTGGCCCCCCCACTCCAGTGATCATAGGGCCAGGAATATATTTCCAATGGGGAAATCTTAGAGCCTCATTTTCAGGGATAACAGTGATATCCACCCCAGTATCAACTACTCCTTTGACGGGGAGTCCATCTAGATATATGGTCATTAAGGGTATGTGGTTGAAAAGTGGCCGGGTCCAAAATATGTGCGATTTGTCTTTTTGACTTGTATGATTCCCTATTACTTAAAGGGATGAGGGCTGCCCCTTGGGGAATTTAAAGGTTCCTTAGAAGATTGGCAGTCGCTGGCCCAATGGAAGCCCTTGTTGCACCTAGGGCATTTAGGTTTGGGGTACCCCTTGGGACAGTCACACATTAGGTGGCTGGGTTTGCCACAGCCCCAGCATAGTATATCGGGCGGGGAAGACTGGGAGAAGGGAGTTGGGTCTGAGAGCAGTTCAGAAAGGGAAGCTGTAAGTGCCTGGATAGGGTCCTGAGTATGATCAAGGTCTCTAGTGGCCGTGATCCATTTATTCATGGACTCCGGCGTACTGGGGCCACAGCATTATGGGTAAGTGGGTTTAAGCCCTCCAAGACCAGTTGTTTGAGGAGCATTTCCTAATTAGTTTCATACAGAATGCGGTGCTATAGTGCCTGGGTTGCCCTAACGAGGAAATCGGTAAAGGGTTCCAATGGGGCCTGAATAAGATTATGAAAATGAGAGGCAGGGTCTTTTGGAAGGCATGACTCGAGGGCCTGGAAGGAAAAATCATGAACTTGGGTAAAGTATTGTGTGTTGCCAACTTGGGCCTGTGTGACTGGAGCGGTGTAGGTTTCGTGTCCCATCAGCATGTCTAGCGTGACCGGGATGTGATTTATGGCATTATGTCTGGACTGTTCCTCAGCCAGGTCTTGATAGGCCCGCTAGCCAGGGAGGAAGGTTGGGGGGTCTAGGACTGCCTTTAAGAGGTGATACCAATCATAGTGAGTTTGAAGGGCCTGGCTCCATTGAGTGAGGATTTGTTCAAAGTAGGGGGAATTGGGGCTGCTTTTGTTGCAGGCCTTGAGAATTAAGGATAAGTCTGTGAGGGGGGTGGGGATCCAGGGCCTTTGTGTGCCATTGAGGCCAATATTGATGGCAAAGGCATATTTATCTAGAGGCGGTGGGGTAGGGAGGGGAGCCATGGGGCCTAGGCAAGGGGCGAGATCACAGATAAGGGTGCAAGGTGGATCCTTGGGAGGAGCTCGGGAGTGTTCAATTTTGCTCCAAGGGCATATGGGTGGGGGAGTCTCCGAGTGCGGGGTAGAAGGGGTGGGCTGTCTAGGTGGCTTAATCGGTGCCAGGGTCTTATGAGGTTGGCACTCTGGTCCCGAATCCTCTTGATCCTCTGGGACTGTCGGGGGGGATTGAATGGAAAGGCTAAACATTTTTTGGTCCTGGCAATGCTCATTAAAGGATTTGAGAATTTCTTCGGTGGACCCGGATTTGATGGAGCTAAGAACACCGAGGAGTATGGGTATGAAGGGACGGGGGCGTTTTGCCCTCTGTACTTCCCTTTTCCTAGAAAGGAAAAGAACTCTCATCCACATATCAGGATCCCACATGTTTTCTGGCGAGATCCATGGGGCGAGGACCAAAGCCTTGGACCAGAAATCCTCTAGGTCATTTCGTTTGACTCGAATCCCACGGGCGGTAAGTAGGGATTTTAGGGCCGAAATCTGGGGCTCCTTACAGTGGGACGGGATGTTTCCCATTACTGTGATGTGGACAGATAAGACACGAGAGGCTAAGAAAAGAAGCAGCGTTGGGAAAGGAAATGTTCCTGCCCACGGACAGGCGGGGAGGGGATTTCTCAGTCCCGAGTCAGGGAGAACGTGCCCACAATTTTAAGAGACCAGCCACCGCCCTGAGGGCTCTTAACTGGTGGTTGTGTTACCGGATTGACGAGCGAACTGAACGTGAAAGTAAAAGAGACAGGGAGGAAAGAGCAGTGTTTTGGAACCAGGTGAGAGTGCTTTGTGGGGACTTCCGTGGGGCCGTATGCCCACACTATGTCTCCGGTCGTGGGACACCCAGTCGGGAGCGTGCCCGTGGTTCCATCTCCTGGATGGTCAATCCTTATGTGGAGACGCCAGGCGAACCAAATTTCAGAGTGTGTGTGCCCTATAGACGGACAAACAAGGAAAAAGGAGAGAGGGCCCTCAGTCACTCACCAGGCCTAGGGCAAAGGACAAAGAACAGAAAGGGGCCTACTCACTGAAATCAGCCGGAGGGGACCCTGAACGGAGAGTTGACCGGTGAGGTCGGTGGGATCAGCTGGAGATGCAATCCGGGCAGCAACAAGGGAAGATAAAGAGACAGAAAAAAGCCGCAACAAAAAAGGAGATTAAAATAAACTAAGTAGAGGTCCATGTAGCCACATTGGGCGTAGTTGTTGCTGTTTAGATGGACCTCCGTCCCACCGCGGGGCCAGGGGATGAGTAGGCTTGGAGTCAACGACACAGACACCAGGAGGCTCACTGTGTTGCAAGCAGAGCTCTCCTTTATTGCATACAGGGAGGTCCCTTTATACCCTCCTTGTTTCCCCATTGGCCCCTGAGTCCGAGGTGTTCTTTTCCATTGGCGTGTGTCACACGTCAGCAGTGTCCAGGGCTCTTGGCAGGAATCAGGTTGGGCCACAAGCCCCAAAACTGCGCCTTTCTGCTCATCAACAGGAAGCAGGGTACGCCTGCACTGTTGGTCTTGGGCCTAGCCTCCTACAGACTATGGCTGGCTTCTCTTGGAAGCATGGAGGAAATGTTTCCTCTGTGTTGACCCTCCTCTTTGTAGACTGGATACTGGTTCAACTCCATCTCGTGGGGTCTCCACAGCCTCCTTGATCAAGAGGACAGGTGACTCACCACCATAACAGGACATTTTGAGAGGTGCTCATAGTCCCCTGGAACTAGTCGACCTTGGAGGACAAGGAGCAAAAACTGTCCTTTATGTCCCTCTGACCAAATTAGTATAGACCTCAAAGTACGTCTGTTAAACATCCGAGACAGTTAGTTCCACCAGTCTGAAACTTTTAATTACTGTGTGCCATGTAGGTAAATCTTGGGCAAAGACCAATTTTTCTCAGATAAACCTTGCCTAGATATAGATTTCTTGATCTGGTATGTATAATTTGTCAGTAGGTTGTTGGACTCATATGGTTCTCTCTGGTTTTTAAAACTACTTAGGCATTATCACTCACATTGTCTCACCCCTCCATCATGGTTTGCCCAATTAAGGTGCCCCCATTTTTCCCCTTTCTCCCTTAATAATACCATTCTCCTATGGTCCTACCTCCCTTGAGCTCCTTCTTCCCCTTTATCCCCTAGGTTCCTTGTATACTCTTCCCTCCCCCATCCCTTAAACTAACCTAATTTTCATTCATATCTCCCTTATTAAGGCCTGTTTCCTACTGTTCTTCTCTTTCAGGTTATTTCTTTTCCTTTACCTCCCTGGTTCCTTTCTGTTATCCTGGTTCCTGTAGTTATATCTGGATACATACTCGCTTATCAGGGACAACACAGCAGACATTAACAGGGATATCAGAGTATAAGGGCTCTAGTGGGGGGGAGATAGGCTATGGGAGGGTGCCATCTGGGAAGTTCCATCTCTTAGCTATTGTGAAAAGAGCAGCAACAAACATGGATGTACAAGTGTCTCTGCAATAGGACGACTTCTTTGGGTATATGCCAAGGAGCGATATAAATGGGTCAAATTGTAGGTTCATTTGGAGTTTTTTAAGAGCTCTCCACACTGCTTTCCATAGGGGTTGAACAAGTTTGCAGCCCCACCAGCAGTGGATGAGTGTTCCCCTTTCCCCACATCCTCTCCAACATTTGGTATCATTTGTTCTCTTGATCTTAGCCAGTCAACTGGTTAAGATGAAATCTTAAAGTGGTTTAAATTTGCATTTCCCTATTTACTAAGGATGTTGAATGTTCTTTAAGATATTTCTTAGTCATCTGGGGCTGGAGAGAGGGCTCAGTAGTGAAGAACACTGGTTGTTCTTGGAGAAGACTTGGGTTTGAATCCCAGCACCCACATGGCAGCTGACAGCTGTCGGTAACTCTAGTTCCAGGGATCTGACAGCCTCTTCTGTCCTCCATGGGCATTGCACAACATGAGTGCACTTACCTACAGGCAGGCAATACACTCATACACATTAAAAAAAAATAATAATAATAATAAATAAATAAATAATATATATATATCTTTTAAGTTTATTGACTAAGCTATCATTTCTATATGAAAAAATTCAGAGTATTTTAACAATTATCCTTTCCTCCACCTGTATCTTTTAGGTAATATCATATCATCTGCAAAAAGGGATAATTTGATCTCTTCTTTTCCCATTATTACTCCTTTAATTTCCTGCTCTTGTCTTATTGGTCTTGTAAGAGCTTCAAGCACTATGTAAAAG
>NW_008328488.1:1289363-1292524 GCF_000622305.1 Nannospalax galili
ATATTTCCCCTTTCATCTCTCATTTTGTTGATTTGGAGGTGCTCTTTCTTTTCTTTTGGTTAACTGGGATAGTGGTCTGTCAATCTTGTTTATCTTTTCAAAGAACCAGGTTTCTTAGATTCGTTGATTCTTTGTAGTTTTCTTTGTTTCAATTTCATTAGTTTCTGCCCTGATTTTTGTTATTTCTTCTTGTCATCTGGGTTTGGGTTTCATTTGCTGTTGCTTTTCAAGTGTGTTGAGTTGCAATGTTAAGTCATTTATTTGTGTTCTTAGAGCTATAAACTTCCCTCTAAGGACCATTTTCAGCATGTCCCAGAGGTTTTGTCATGTTGTATTGTCCTTTTCATTTAGTTCCAGGAATACTTTTATTATTACTATTATTATTATTATTATTACCCATTCATCATCTAAGAGTGTGTTGTTTAATCTCCATGTGTTCATGTGGTGATTAGGGCTTCTTCTGGTGTTGATTGTAAGCTTTATTGCATTATGGTCTGATAGAATGCATGGAGTTATTTCAATCTTTTTATATTTGTTGAAGTTTGTTTTGTGCCCCAGTATATGGTCGATTTTGGAGAAGGTTCCATGGGGTGCTGAGTAGAAAGTATGTCCTTTGGTGCTTGGGTGGAATATTTGGTAGATGTCTGTTAAGTCCACTTGATATATGGTATTCTTTAACCCAGATATCTCTCTGTAACTCTCTGCCCTGTTGACCTATCTAATGGAGACAGTGGGGTATTGAAGTCCCCTGGATTAATGAGTTAGGATTAATCTGGGTCTTAAAGTCCTGTAGTACTGTTTTTATGAAGTTGGGTACACCAGAGTTTGGTGAATATATGTTCATGATTGTAATATCTTCTTGATTCATTGTTCCTTTGATCAGAATGAAGTGGCCCTCTTTATCTCTTCTGATTAGTTTTAGTTTAAATCTATTTTGTCAGACATTAGAACTGCAATGCCTGCTTTTTTCTTAGTACCATTTGCTTGGTATATTTTTTCCATCCTTTCCCTTTGAGATAGTGTCTGCCCTATAAAGTGAGATGAGTTTCTTGCAGACAACAAAAAGATGGGTTTTGTTTCTTAATCTATTCATGTAGTTTGTGTCTTTTGACTGGGGAGCTCAGTCTGTTAATATTTAAAGTTATTAATGAAAGATTAGTATTAAATCCTGCCATTTTTATTTCTTTTTACATTCTTGATGTAGCTGTACTTTTCCACAGTTATACCTTCATTGAGTTTCTTTCTGCAACCCCTTGGGTATATTCATTCCTTTCTTCAGCTCTACACAGAGGCCCAACTCTGATGAGGATCAGATGCTCTCAGTCTTTCTCCTAAGGTCTGGATCCCTCCAGGAAAGGTTTTGACCTCAGGAATTTGGGGATTGGACTGGCCTGGGAGCAGGGCCCAGGAAAGATACTGGTCTAGGGCAGCTGGTGGCCATGCCACCCAGAGATACATTGGGAGATGGGGTTGGGAGGAGGCCCCAAGGGGACTGCAGGGAGGAACTGCATTGGTCTGGATGCAAAGGATCAGGAAGCAGAAAGGTCAGTCCGGGAGTCCAGGTAAGAGGATGGCGCATTGTGCAGTCCTGGGAAGCAGAGGGAGGTGAGGGCAGGGCCAGGCCCCGAGGGCTCCTTGGGACCCTAGAAGGAACTGGGTTGGTCTGGATGTAAAAGATCAGGAAGCATTGGTGGTTCCCTGGTGTCTCTGTTTTCTTCTTCCAAAGATGGGTCGGAGTAACAGATGTGGATTTCCCATCAATGAAAATCTTCCACCTGAGACCAGATGCCCCCAGAAGAGAGGTGCCAATCCCACGAAAGCTTCATACAGTGAATGGGACCCCAGCTCCCGCCACTCCCCTGACTCTTCCATTTGTCTGTCTCCTTCTAGTAATAATCAGCAGCACCTTGTCACCAACTGACATTTTCTCTGTTGTGTATTGACTTATAATCTCCCACCTTCCTCTACTTTTATATTATTACCTATTACCCTTAAATAGATCCTATGGAGAGCATGCTTGCATCCTCCCCAGATTCACAGGTGGAAGTCCTAATCCCCCTGGGATGGCATATGGTAGTGGGGGCTCTTGGATCATAGGTAAAGCCTCCATGATGGGATTAGTGTCCTGAGATGAGAAAGACACCTGGGCTCATGTTTTCTCTTCTGTCAGGATGCTGCAGCACCAGGTGTGGGAATCGCTAGCCCGGTGACCTTGAACTTCTCTCTCTCTAGCCCCATGAGAAATTAGTGCTGTGCTTAAGCCCCCTGGCCTGTGGCATTCTGTTTGGGCAGCCCGAACTGGTCATTGAAAGCATTCACCAGCTCACAGTATCTGAGGCAGGAACTCAGGAGCAGCTAGCTGGGTTCCTTGGCCTTGAGTCCCATAGGCTGCACTCGGGGTTCTGGCTTGGGCTCCAGTCTCCCAGAAGCTAACTAGGAGGACCTGCTCATAGCTTATCCCTGTATCACCCAACATGCCACCTGCTTCACCAGAACAAGTGAGAGGGGAGACAAAGGCCACTGGTAAGAGGAAAGACATAGGTGTGTTGCCTCATCAAAAGTGACATCCCATCCCTCCACTGTATTCTGTGTCTTAGTGGTGAGTCACCATGTCTGGCCCACACTGGGTGAAGGAAACTGCATAAGGAGGTAATCATAATGCACTCATGGCTCTCCATAAGCCATATTAGAAGCATCTGCCACCCCCTTCCCTTACCTTCCTGGAAGGCCAGCTCTCCAATGGCTCTTTCAGTCAGCAGAAGGGTCCACTACGCAAATGAGGACTGTGGTGAGTGCATGGCATCTCACTAGCCTTTCTACCCCAGCGCCTCACACAGCAGCTGTCCAGCAGACATATTTAAGGAAACAAAGTAAGTTATGAGCTCCCTGTATTGTACCCTAAAAAAAATATGTTTGGGTTCTTCATTTTAATTTTACTTTTAACTGACAAATGATAAATGTACTTCTGGGGTGAATGTCATGTTTTAATATATTACTGCACTATGGAGTTATTAAGTCAAGGTAACTAACATACCTATATTGTCATATATTCACCATTTGGGGAAAGTGGAAATATAAAGGCGTGGTGGTGCACACCTTTAATCCCAGCACTTGGGTGGCAGAGACTGGCAAATCTCTGAGTTTAAGGCCAGCCTGGTCTA
>NW_008328488.1:1292592-1296263 GCF_000622305.1 Nannospalax galili
TGGTGCACACCTTTAATCCCAGCACTTGGGAGGCAGAGGCTGGTGGATCTCTGTGAGTTCAAGGCCAGCCTCGTGATCTACATAAGTGAGTTCCAGGCCAGGGCTACAGGGAGACCCTGTCTCAAAGAAAGCAAAAATTTTTTTTAATTTTTATTTATGTTTTTAAAATTTTATGCTTTAATTATGTGTGTGTCTGGGGCTGGAGAGATGGCTCAGCGTTTAAGAGCACTGACTACCCTTGCAGAGGACCTGGGTTCAATTCCTGGCACCCACATGGTAGCTAACAACCATCTGTAATTCCAGTTCCAGGGGATCCAATGCCTTCTTCTGACCTCCACAGGCATTGCACCACATGGGTGTATTTACACACATGCAGGCAATATACATATACATATAAAATATTGAGTATAAGTGCCTGCAGAGGCCAGAAAAGTGTGTCAGATTCCCCTGAAGCTAGAGTTACAGGCAGTTGTGAGCTGCCTGGTGTGGGTGCTGGGAATCAAGCTAGGGACCTTTGAAAGAGCAGTATGCACCCTCAACCATTGAGCTAGGTCCCCAGTCCCTTTGTTAGCATTTTATACACACACACACATACACACACACACACATCATCATCATCATCATCATTACATGCTTGTTGAATGGATGAATTTCCTATGGTGAACATCTGATGTAATCTCTAAGCCTCTACAAAATAAATTTAGGCTTTGGCGTGCCATGAAAAATGGTTTTCAGGCTACTTACCCACAAGTCCTATTTTCCAACCAGGTGTCTGTGGGGCCACTTTGCAAAAGCTTAAATAACTTAGGAGCCCCTGAAAGGTGTGTGACAGAAAGAGCCTGCTACCCCCGGAGAAAGATGGAAGACAGACCTTTATCTTCCTCCCAGGCTGTGGCAGGATCTCCAGAGGGTTTAAGATTTAAATTTGCATAATTGTTTCCCCTTGGCTGGGTCCACCCCCCCTGCCCCCGCTAAGGCTGATGTCCTAGAAATGCATTTCCGAGTGAGAAGTATATTGTCAGTGCGGATCGGATCTGTGCAGTGCAGCACACTGATTGGCAGGCCTATTAAAACACAAAGAACACCCAAAATGAGCGACTTTGGGGACCTCAAGGGGGGTACTGTAAGAACATGTCCTTCCCCTCCACCCCCACCCTGACTGTTAACTGCAAAGCAAAGCCTCGATAAATTCTATGGAACAGATAAACAACTTGAGCTGTGTTTATTAAAGGAACAGCAAATGGCTCAGGGCCAGCAGGGATAAGTCTCTCTGCAATCAGTGTATTTATTTCACCCCCCAAAAAGCCTGTCTGGGCTTCTCTTAAGCCTGATAAACTCATTGTGTCAAGTTTCAGCTGCCACAGAATAGAGGCTTTTCTATATGTTAATTCATTTTAGTAAATAATTATTCTGTTTGGGTGAGGGAATGAGTGTCTCTATAATTTAATAATTGAGATGCTATTAAAGTGTGATTAATAGGAGTCATAAGGAACACTGAGAGTTTGAAATTACTTTTTTCACTCTGAATCAACTCGTAACAAGGCTGGTGGGGAAGGAGGGAGATTTTCCTCACCTGCCTCCCAATGCCCCTTCCTGAACTTCCTGCTCAGTTAGGGGGGCAGTTCTTGGAACAGAGCATTGCTGCTCTTCTCCATGAAGACCTAGGATGTTTCTCTTCGGGGGAGAGAATGGGTGTGTGTGTGTGTGTGTGTGTGTGTGTGTGTGTGTGTGAACTGAGAAACAGGTGCACTACAGAGAAATAAATGGAGGCAAGGCTCCAAGTGACTGGTCCCCATAGGCCAGAGGCCCCGAATGCCCATCAGAACTTGTCTCTGCAATATGGCCCTGAAACATTCTTTCACTCTAGTTAGAACAGTTTGAGGAGAAATGACAAGAAAATGGCAGTTGTTGGTCAGGACGTGGAGAGCAGGGAACTGTCTGTGCTGTTGGTGGGAAGGCGAGTCAGTGAGTGCACAATGGGGAGCCATGTGGAGGGTCCTCAGAAGACGAAAGAGTAATGGACGGACCGTAGGACCCGCTTCCCCTCCACTGTGTATATTGCTGAAGGAAAAGAAATCAGCACATCAAAGAGGCAGCGTTTACTGCGGCACTCTTTATAGATAAGTCAAGATACGAACTCAGGGGTCGGGAGATGGCTCAGTGGTAAAGGGCTTGTTGTGCAAACATGAGGACCTGAGTTTGCATCCCCAGCACACACTTAAAAGCACTATCTGTAATCCCAGCGTAGGGGCAAGTGGAGACTGGAAGACCCCTGAAGCTCAATGGCTAATCAGATTGGTGAGCTCCAACTTCAGTGTGAGACCTTGTCTTAAAAAAAAAAAAAAAAAGGGGGGGGGGGGTTGGAGAGATGGCTCAGTGGTTAAGAGCCCTGACTGATCTTGCAGAGGACCTGGGTTCAATTCCCAGCACCCACATGGTGGCTAACAGCCATCTGTAGCTCTAGTTCCAGGGGATCTGACGACGCCTTCTGACCTCCGTCCACAGTGCACAACTTGGGTGCATCCGCATACATGCATGCAATACACTCGTATACCTAAGAAAAATAATAAATAAATAAATTTTCTTCCAGAGCTGAGGACCGAACCCAGGGCCTTGCCACTGAGCTAAATCCCCAACCCCTTAAATAAAAATTTTTTTAAAAGTGGGAGGTAATAGAAGAAAACACCCAATGTCAACAAGCACGGGCAAGCACCACACACAGGCATATACCACACATACACACGTGGACACACACAAGATATGAAATCAACCCAGGTGTCAACTAATAGATGAACAGAGGCAGAAAATGCAGTGTATATGCGCAATGGAATGCAGCCTGATCTATAAAGGGCAAAATCCTGCGGTGTGTAGGCATCACATGTATCTAGGTTGACACAGGCATCATAATGTTAAGGGAGGGAAACAAGCCAGGCATAGAAAGAAAATGCCACACAGTTTCAGTCCGGTGTGGAGTCAAGAAAGCCAAGCTTTCTGTAGTCCACAGCAGAGCAGTGGCCACCAGAGGTTGGGGAGCTAGGAGGAGAAGGCAGAAAGGCAGAGAGTGGGTACTTGGTACAGAGGACGTAACAGGCACACGGGAGAATAAGTTTTGGGGTTCTAATACTGTATCGTATGATTCAAAAGGAAGAAGAAAGCATTTTGAGTCTCTCATCACAAAGAAATGGCAGATGTTTGAGAGGATGGGCAGTCCATCCATCTTCAGTTGATCAACATGAGGTATTAATGAACTAAAATATCACACCGCATCCCCCAAGGCACAGTTATTTAGTATCTGTCAATGAGAGTAAGTACATAAAACACTGAGAACAATATGGTGGTTCTTCCATAGTTCCACAATATGCTCGATTTTAACAGGTGGGGATCATCCTTTGCCCATTGGGGCAGTTGCAGATGCCCTCCATGAAGCAACAGTCACCGAGATGCAATCTTTCATCTTCTTACTTGGGAAAGTTAAAAGCTGGCAACTTCTGACCTTGTCTCCCAACATTTTTCCCATTTCCAGTTTAGGAAGCCTACGAAGCTCTGCTATTAGAACCTAAGTTCAGACCAGAGCCCTCTGGCCTTGGGAGTAAGCGTCAAAGAAGACGTTTTCAGCTGGTTTCTGGGACTGCGTCGGTGTTAGTAAACGGGGGGGGGGGGGGGGGGGGGGG
>NW_008328488.1:1296286-1308440 GCF_000622305.1 Nannospalax galili
ACCAGGAAATCTTCATATTAACCAGCAGCTCAAAAACCTTAACTGATCATCTGCTATGAGCCAAGCGTCAATCCTAGCTCTCTGATAACGAAGCCATGTGTTTCAGTAGATGGTCATCCGAGAAGTCGAAGGAATGTTACCCCTACAAACATGGAGATTCACTTCAGAGGCCTCGGGTTCAACTGCAGGGCATTTGCTGGAGGGCATCGCACACAGCTGCTGTAACACAGATGAGGCTTCTTCACACATTTCTACATTACTATCTGTGTTCCTGGCAGGAAATGGATCGTCTAGGCCCAGGCAGGGTCAGCTGGAAGGTCAAGAGCCCACAAGGGGCCACATGAACTGGCCCCAGTATCATAACAGACATGCGGGCTGCCCAGCCCCATCGAGGGTGGGCACTTCCACCCTGACCTCTGTCCTCTGTGTTTCTGGTCTCAGCTGTTCTCATGAACATGCCCAGCCCAGCCAGCCTCTCGTACGTGCTTTGCATAAAGAGCTTCTAGGCTTCTGGTCAGTAATCTCTAGCCTTGGTGCCTCCTTTAGTACCAGCTGAAACCTGCATCCCCAGCTGGGACAAGCTGATGCTGACAGAAGTGGGATACACACAGGGAGAGCCCGCCCACTTACCACTTCATTCATTCAGTTATTGACTCAACAAGTATCTGTGAATCTCCTATGGGCTGGCTTCTTCCTGACACTCAATTTCTCACTGACATGGCCAGGCGAGAAATTAAGACTTAGTGTCTACCTCAGGAAGACCACAGCCAGGTGAGAAATTAGCTTGCAGTGAGATGTATCGGTCAAGGGATGAGTGATGAGCTTGCAGTGAGCGTTACAGTGAAGGCCTGCGCCAGGAGGTCCCCAGAGGAGGCGTCATCATAGGGACTCTGAAAAAGCAAGGTCACCAGGTAGAGGGCTCTCACTGCATCCTCAGTCTTAAGTATTTACTAGTAGATGTATTTTTTCTTCACTTTTATGTGGGTGTCTACACACACGTACGTGTACATGTACACACGACACACACGCTGTTAACTGTCTCATTCACCGATGAACTAGAGAGTGAAAAGAACAGCACATTCACCTAAAAACCCTCCACATAGTTCTTCCCCTGACAACCAAGGTCCTGAAACAGGTTCCAGTGACAGTAAGAACTGGGAAAGCCGTTCCTCCTGGAACTGAAGTGAACTGAGCAAATGAAGTTATCTCAGACTCTGCAGGCTTAGGACCAGAAGCCTTGTGACAACGCCATAGCCGTGACTGAAGAAAAACAGAAGTCTAACCCTTAACCCCACACCTATGACTTCACCAAAATCATGATGGGGCATTCCATCTGCGCATGTCAACAGACAAGCATTGTGTGTTGCAAGAAAGTGGTTACTCATGAGTTTGGTGTGCTCAGTGGGAGGCTCAGGGGAAGTAATCACCTGCTTGGGTGAAGAGGAAGCTCGGACTCTGCTTATATATTCAGAATTCAGTTGATTGTGGTTTCCATTGGCTTAAAGAAAACCCTGTAATCAGTCGTGTGATCTGCTAGTACTTTGACCCTTTCTTTCTCCAAAGAACTCACTGAATTTTGTCCTGAAAACAAGAAGGCCCATTCAGCCTCCCCTGGACTGAAGAAGCACAGTGTATAATCAGACGAACCTTTGCTATGCAGTGAGTTACCATCTAAACTGCTGTACTTCTGTGGAGAACTGTTTGGTTGTACAGAGTCAGTTATTATTCCCAGCACTGTGTTTTATAAAACCACCAACTTCGTGACTTCTGAACCATTGCTCCTAGAAGGGCAGGGTTAGTTTTTCATGAGTCTCTGGTCATATTTTCATGTATCAATTGATACAACCCTGTTCGATGTGTGTTTCTGTTAAAGACACCTTATTTAATGTGCTGTCTGTCATTGGTTTGTGAGCACTGAATCACCAGCAGCAGCTCAGAGCTAAACAAAGCTTGTCAAGCACACGTATCTCCTGGGTAAGGGACATTACAACTTCTTCCATTTAAAAATTCTGGACAGCACTTCAACCTGCTTGGGGAACATTTCAAACAGCAGCGTGCTGAATGCATAGCATGCAAAAAAAAAAAACAAAAACAAAAACAAAAAAAAAGATCCAAAACACTGCACTTAAGTAGACCACACAAAAGTTACTTGTTTACAACAACTGAAGCAAGAAAGTATCATGGCCTAACTTCGCCTCAGCTGGGAACATGCCTGGTGGTGATTCAGTTCAGTTCCTGCTGTGCACATGTCTAAAACTGACTGTGGAAGCACAGTTAACATTGATTTATGGCTTACAAATACACTCTGCTAAATAAGTGAATTCACAAATTCAGACGCATGGCAAACGAGGATCCACTGTACACACACACACACACACACACACACACACACACACACACACAAAACACATGCACACTGAAAGGCACAGGTTGATTTTATCAGATTATATGGGTCTGTTTCCACTGGGAATAATCGACCTGAGACCCAAAGTGGGCCCCGACACTGAGGCCACTGTGCATCTCACGCTAAGCACTATGGGAAGGAGAGTCAAAGGACTCATACTTGAATGTGGCGGAAATCATCCCAGGCCCTAAAACTGCAGTGCCCTCCCAGTCTCCGGGGAAGCCGCCCTGGGGTGCAGCTCTTCCCAAGTGTTTGCTCGGCGCTGCCCGGGCTCTGGGAATGGCTGGGAGCACAAAGGCCCCTCTGCCCTCATCTCTGCCTCCTCTCCTCTCTAACCTGCCTCATCCTGCAGACTCCCGGCTGTTCTGGAAACGCCCCAGGCAGGGACGAGCCCACCTTAGGGCCTTTGGGCCAGTGTGCTCCACCAAGAGGGGCTCCGACTGCTGGCTGGCTTCCTCCTCACGGCTTTCCTCTCTGTCCTGACCTCCCCGCTCCCCTTCCACCCCCGTCCCCATTTTGTCTCGTAGCAATTATTCCCACCTGATTTCCCACCGGCCTTGTTTGTTCATTTCTTACCTCCCCCCATGTGAACTAGGGAGGTGGGTTTTATGTTGTTATCCCCCAGTCCTAGTAGACTAACATACAGAAGGCCTTCGGCAAACATTAACTGATGGAATGAAGGTTAGATACTAGATTATTATAAAAGTAATACTAACATTTTGGTTTTTCTCCAACGGACCCTGAGTTGCGTGCCATTACTTCACCGAACCCTCGAGGCCCTAACAGGTGGCACTGCCATGCCCACTTTGCAGGTGAGGGGACCTGGGGCGGGTAGAGTGTGCACCTTAATTGGGGTCAACCAGTTTGATGGCGACTGAGCTGCAACCCACCCCGGCCTTTTCTACAGCAGCTCAGAGCTTTGTTTTCTCCTCATCCTCCTGTTCTTCGTCGTCCTCTCCTTTCTTTTCCTCCTCCTCTCCCTCCTCCTTTGGCCACTGAGAGAGGTAAGAGAAAAATGGAATGCGGGAACATTCCAGAACAAGAGGCATGCTTGGCCATCACAGTGACATCAAGACACTTGGACACTGGTGTCTGAGCTGAGCCCTCCCCCCATGCAGGTGGCAGTTACTGGGGACACAGGTTTTCCTGAGTAGCTCTGCCCCAAGCCTAAAGCATCAAATTGTCCTAAATTTCCAGGTCATCTGAAATACAAGTTGAGGCCCTAGAGTGCATGAGACCCTGGGTTTGATTCCCAGTGGCGCACAAGACACATGCGCGCGCGCACACACACACACACAAACACACGTTATATCTATCTATTGTCTATCATCTATCTATGCACACACGTCTCATATCATATACATACACACCACACATATACCACTCGAAATTTCACAGATGAGCTTTCCTTCATTTGATGCCTTACAGTTGTTGGAGATGGGTTTCCTCACCAATAATTTTCAGGTAAGAAAATGTGCTTAACTCTGCCCAGATTATAGCTTTCCTTGCCAGCTGTGGTGTCTCCCTAGAGACCCTCCCTAACCTTCCTATCAAATAGTCCTGCCAGGCTGTTACCACTGTGTCACCCATCACTACCAGAAATGGAAATGATGTGTGCATGTGTGTGTGCTATGCCTGTATATAGTATGTATATGGTATATGTGTGTGGTTGTGTATGTGTATGGTGTGAGATATATATATATATATAATATATATCGAGAGAATGTGTGTGCTGTGTATGTAGCATGTATACATGTGTGTGGTATATATATATGTGTGACAGTTGGCACAGGTGAGTCCCTTCAGGATGGGCTGGATGAACACAGGAAGCAGGAGTAAACAGCTTGCCTGAGGTCAGCACAGGAAAGTGTCCAAGGTGGACCATATCCATTCAGTCCCTCAGCAGATGCTGTGACAGTCTTGTTCTTGAGTCAGTAGCCAAGCTGGGTGCTGGGGTGGTGGGGTGGGTCCAGGGGCTCAGTTGGTCTTTGCCTTTCTGGCCCTCAGTTTCTGTCACCTGCATTTTTCCACCCACAAACACACCCATGTGTGATTGTGTTGTCATGTGAGCAGATGACACCTGCTCTTAAGGTTGCCAGGGAGATGCAGAGGAATAAAACATGGAGGCGAGACCTTGGAGTTCTGACTTATGCTAAGAAATCAGTACATTGCTTGTCTGAAAGTCAAAGGAATCGGGTATCTTGGCTTTTTCTTCTTTCCTGTTTCCTCTAATTCTGGTTACCCTGTGTGTTTTTCCGATGAGAAAACCAGGCACCATGAGAACAAAGTATCCCAATAATTTGCCCCCAAAGCATAAGCAGAGAGTGAGAAGGAACCCCGCCCCCACAGCACCTTCTGCTCCTTCCTCAAAGTCCCTGTGCTGCCGAAACCAAGCCAATCCACCGTGGCTGACTAGTTCCATGTCCCTGAGCACTGTCTTGCTGTGGCCTCCAACATTTAATCATTCAGTCTCTTTTTATAATACTTATTTGCAGGGCTGGTGAGAGAGCTCATCGGGTAAAGAAACTTGCCACCAAGCATGGCTACCCGAGGTTCATCCCTGGAACCCACGTGGTAGGAGAGATCGAACTCCCACAAACTGTTCTCTGAACGCCACATGGGTGCCATGGTGTGTGTGTGCATGCACACATACACACACAATGAATACATGTAAAAAAAAAGTAAAAATATTTATATGATGTATGTTCATGCAATGGAATACCATAACAATGAGAAATGTTATATATCTGTTGATATGCTACACACAACAGAAGGACTTGGGAAGCTTTGTTTTTTTTTTTTTTTGGTCTTTTGAGACAGGGTCTCTCCGTAGCCCCAGCTGGCCTGAAACTCGCTTCATAGACCAGGCTGGCCTTGAACTCACAGAGATCCGCCTGCCTCTTCCTCCCGAGTGCTGGGATTAAAGGCGTGCACCACCCCGCCTGGCGCTATTTTTATGTATTTATTTTTATTTTATGTGCATGAGTGTATTGCCTGCATTGCACCCATATCATGAAAAGCCTGTGAAGGACAGGAGGGAGCATCAGAGCACCTGGAACTGGAGTTTCAGGTGGTTGTTAGCTGCCATGTGGGTGCTGGGATTCAAATCCAGCTCCTCTGCAATAGCAGTCAGTGCTCTTAAATGCTGAGCCTTCTCTCCAGCCCTTGGTAAGCATTTTAGATAGTTATATAAACACCAACTTAAATAAAAACAATGAGCCAGAGCCCAGGCACAAAGGAGAGCACCTTGCATGATTCCACATATGTGAAGTTTAAAACTAGTCCAAGTTGGGCATCATGATGCATATCTTAAGTCCCAGAATTTGGGAGGCAGAGGCAGGTGGATCTCTGTGAGATCAAGGCCTGGTCTACATAGTAAGTTACAGGCCAGCTAGGGATACAGGGAGATCTTGCCTCAGAAAAAAAACAAGAAAACTTGTCCACACTATGATGTATGACGAGTCAGGATGGCGGGCACCTCCTGTGGGGCAGTATTCAATGGGAAGGAGCTGCAGGCGCTCCCTGGCTTTACTGTTCTTGGTCTTGGCCATAGTTAGACCTGTGTATACATAGAGAAAAACGTACTAAGCTGTTTGTACGATTCAGGTAGTATTCCGTTTGTAGGTTGTACATTATTACATTAATAAAACATTTAAAGCAGGCAAAACGAAATGTGGTCCTGTAAAAAGAGATGCCTGAAGTAGATGAGCATTAAAAAAAAATCAAAACCATCTGGACTTCCATCCTGGTGGAGATCACAGCGAACATTTTGATTGGTACCCTTCCAGATCTCTCCCTGACAGCATTAGCTTTCCACAAGCACTTGCTAAGGAAGGGTTCCAGCACCCAAAGCCATGGGCCAGGCCGGAGGTGCTAAAGTATTTAGGAGGCTAATTTCCTGGCTCTGCCTTTCACTTACCCAGGAAGCCACAACACAACCAGACTTAATTGGAGCATTTTTTGAAGACCATGGAACAATTAACGGCAAATAAATGGAATTAGCATCAAATTGAATGCAGCCTTTCAATAAGTCTTAGAATTTGATTTTAAGCGCTGTAATGAATATGAAATGAAAGCTGGGCCCCGGCAGACTCTTTAACCTCCTGGAACCCCGAGTGCCACCTACTGGTCACAACCTGTCATGACACCCCATCATCTGGCCTTCCTCCCTAAAAACCCCAATTGTGATGGCTCTTTTTCCTGTGTGGATTTGTGGACTCTCCAACAGCTTTCCAGACACTCCTGCTTCCCCGGTGCATTTCAAAGTTCCTAGAGCATAGAAGTGTCTCCATAAATGTTAGCTGAGCGAATGCCAGATGGATGGCAGGATGGAAATTCTTGTTCCTCATTATGAAATAGGGAGGACAGGTCCTGCCTTACAGGTTTTCCTGGAAGAGTGAGTGGTAAAGATCTTATCTTGTGACAGAATATTGACAACCCAATCTGAAGGTGTACAAGAGTCAAACTGTATCCAAAGTAAGCATGAGGGAAACCAGACAAGTTCTATCAGAATAAGAAACTCAGTGCATCAGTGCCCCAGGCAGGTTCTTAGCAGGCTCCTGAGAACCCCCAGCTGTTTTTCCTGTCCTGTTCCCCCTTAAGTAATGCTTACAGGTCCTTCCCAATATGTAAGGTATTAAGCGTGGAGATGTGCCTCTCCTTGGCTCACTCAGAGGGAACGTGACTGCAGTGTCTGTTGTCAGTTCTGAAAAAAGAGGGTCACTGTACCCTGGGATGTGAGCTGGCATCACATATCCCACCCCACATCACCCCCCAGTTAGGAAGAGAGGTTTCTGAACCATGACTGTCAGCCCAGCTGATGGTGAGGTGCCCATCTGAGTGTGTCCACATCGACAGCACTTGACAAGTGTCATGCTGGCTTTGCTTTCAGACACTGCCGGCAGGGGCTGTGGTCTGCATAAAGGCGACAAGATATGGCAGGGAGTGCAGACTCAGGGTCAGAACGCTGCCACGCACCGTCTGGGTGACCTTGACCAAGCCAGCTTGCCCTTGACCATATACAAACCCTTTCATTAGGACGATGTTAATAAGAAAATAACTATAAAAATCATTTGTAAACTAAAGCTGGTCCCCAAGCAAACGTTGTGTCTCAAAGTATCTGACCCTGCACAAAGGCTACAGGGGATCCTGCATGGGTGTGCACCTGCCTTCTTATGAAACCCAACTCCATTTCTCAGCTCTACTCCACTGGCAATCTAAGTAGGCTTATCCCTCACATTTCACCCATCCTTTGATGTCTTTAAATTAAATGTAGAATTTACATTGCATTTCTACTAGATTTGTTATTGCTTTTGCTTGGGCCTGTCTATATAGACATTTTTTTTCCTCCCTTCTGCCTTGAACTTTCATTGATTCTCTTGCCTCTGTCTCCCAAGTGCCAAGATTGCAGGCCTGAGCCCCTACATCCAGCTATTAAAATTCTAATAGTCCTTTGCTGCAGGTGTCACCTTATCCTGCAGACTTGGTGAGGACTGAGCACATCAACGGCGCCCACAGACACAAGCTCCACTGAACACACACTCCTACATTCTGTATTTACCACATACTCTTTGCTGGACACTGTGTAAGGAGTCAGGAGACACTGAAGGTGTATCTGATGGACGGTGGACAGAGGCACACCCAGACTGAGCAGGCGCACCCACGGTGGCAGCTTGGTCTCCCAGCCCAGGAGATGTGGTAGAGGCTAATATCCTCCATGTGTGTATGTCTGTGTGTGCATGTGTGTTCACGTGTATGCAGGTGCATATGCACCTCCGGGGGGGGGGGTCTTTCTTCAGTGCTGCCTGGCTTGCTTTTTGAAGCAGTCTCTCAGTGGCCTGGAACTCACCAAGTACGCAAGGCTGGCTGGTCAGCAAGCCCTATGGATCCACCAATCTCCACCTCCTTAGCACAGGGGTTACCAATACTTGCCACCAGACTTTGCCACCATGCCTAACTTTTCTACATGGGTCCTGGAGGCTCAAATGGGCACTTTACTGAGCCATCTCCCCAGCCCCTCCCCACCAGCTCCCCCACTCCTCTTTCTGAGCACACCTCTGGACTATATTTTCTGGCCCCAGCAGGTCTTAGTGTTTCCCCCTTCACTGACCAGGTCTTCAGCAGAAGGTGTCTTGACTTCCTGTGCCTTGCAGGCAAAGGAACTTCAGGTGGCAAAGCTAGTTCGTTCACATCCTTTTGACCTCGCCACACCACCCTCATCCCCTGGCTAGTGCCCATGTTCACCCAGCAGGTAGTTTCTACTATAGGTCAGGCACTGTGTTGGTCTCCACAGTAGTCTCACTTGGGGAGTGGAGCTGTCTCTATCTTGGTGGATCCCCCTTCCCCGGTTCTTGCATTTCAGCCAAGATTACAGTTGAAGCCTCTGTACCCTTCCACCTGAGGTTTAGTACCGGGCACTCTGTCAAGGTTCTGATTCATGAAGGAGTCAAGGAAAACTGGAGCCACTGGACTGTCCGTTAGCAGAGCACCATGGTGAGCAAAGCATGGAGTGGAAAGAAATGGACCAAACCTCCAGGACTGCCACCAACAACTTCGCAGCTCAGGATATGTCCTACTGAGCTTCACCGTTAAGTCATCAGGGACTGAAGAGATGGCTCAGCAGTCAAGCGCACTCGCTGCTCTTGTGGAGAACCTGGGTTCCAGGTGATCAAACACCTTCTTCTGGCCTCCACAGATACCAGGCATGTATAGGGTGCACTTACATCCATGCAGGCAAAACACTCATGCATTAAAAAAAATACTGAGTTGAGAAAGCTACATCTTTGACTTCCCCTTCAGGGCAAATGTTCTGATGCTTTCCACACAAAGCTCCAACTCTTGGGTGAAACAGGTAGAGCCCTGTTCTAACCTAGCTTTATAGAGCAACAAAGCATTTTACAAAGAGCAGAAAGGAAGGGAAAATGAACCAGCCAGCCTTCCTCCTAATGACACATCTGCTGGCAATGCTCAGTCTACAGCTGAAAAGCAGTTATTGAAGGGTCCAGTTTTAGAATATCCTGGGATTCTTCCTTGCCAGTCACCTGATTTCTTTTAGGCCCACGCTAATTTTAGTCCAGACTCAAGCTCTGTGCTAACTGTCGAAACCCGTTTGAATTATCCATGGCATCTCCACACTGGGGTGGCGTGAGTGATATTCTTTGCAGATGTGCCCATCCGTACACATCTTCAGGGACTGTTGGTGATGAGCTGTTTGGAGAAACTCTGTGGTACCTTTGGGTTGGTTTCTTCATCCGTAGACAGGGAAGACTCTCCCTCTTATCTATGACCCTGAAGGCCACTGTTCTGTGACTGCAGCTGCCTCAAGCTGAGATCCCACATGCAGCTCAGAACCATCAGCAAACCACATAGACATGTGTTTAAATGAAGGCTGCCATCTGATGATTAAACTCGAAAGGAATTATGCAATTAGCAAAGGACGTTGATCACACAACATGTGAGTCTAATTGCAGTGCATGCAAATGTTTGCTAAATTAGATAAAGACGGGGTTGCAGTCACTCTGGTGCACAGATTGAGTTGTAAAGTTAAGGAAGATATAAAAGTTAATTATAATATGGGTATGATAAACACAGGGTATGTGCACCAAGCCGATTAGGATTATTAACCAAGTAATCACCTCATGACAAAGGTGGAGGATTACAGGAGTCCTGGGCCTGCGATCTGAGTGCTTGGAATGAAGTTACCACGTTTTATAGGACTTGAAAGGCTTGCTTCATCTTCACACAGCACCTGTCATCTTGGAGCATCCGCAGTTACAAGACGGTTATGGTGGCTCACCAACTTGCACAATGCTGAAGTGTGTCTCTGGTTGACTGGCCTGATTACTTCCCTCCCCTTTTATCCAAGTTCAAAACCTTATTCTTGCTCTGTACATACATGCCCTTGTTCCCTGAGTCTTGTCCATCTGTGGCAACGTTCTAAATTGCCAAATGTGCATTGCTGAATCTGCAAGTCTGTGAGCTGTTCTAAGTGTGTGCCTCTCAACCTGCCAGGCCCTTCCATGCAGGGCAGAGTTCCTGAAAGGCAGAATGTAACTTGATTAGATTTGGAACCACCTAGGAGACGCACCTCCGAATGTGTTTGTGAGGGTGTTTCCAGAAAGGTTTAACAGAAGAGGAAAGATGCACTCTGAAAGTGGGCAGCACCACCCCATGGGCTGTAGACACAATGTGACCAGTGGCCCCACTCTTCCCATCATGTGTTCCTTGACGTGATGACTGCATCCACAAACTGTGAGCCAAAATAAACCCTTCCTCCCTTAAGTTACCTCTAGTCAGGTATTTGGTTGTGGCAACGAGAGAAGGAACTAACAGAGGTAGCTGCAGGGAGCCTGAGTTCTGAGGCAGACTGCTTGGACTTGTATCCCAAGTGCATACTAGTCCTAGGACAAGTCAGTTTTTTAATCTCTATCATGGAGACACAGTACCTGTCAAGGGTGTTACAAGGCTTAGAGGAGTAGTTACTTTTACCAGGACTAAGAGCACTGTCTACCACAAAGGAAACACACAAGAATATTGTAACTTATTTTTGTTACAACTGTACAAATTGTACAATTTTTTTATTGTAGTAACTTCCTATTTTGATTTCTCCAATAATTAGTTCACTCATTCCAAAAGGATACACCATTCCCAAAGTCTAATATAGCTGATGATCAAAGTGGTACACACACACACACACACACACACACACCACTTCATCTTCATATTTGGATAGAGTAAATGCCGGCACACAAACAGCATGTGGGATGTGCTATTTAAATGTTACCAAATGTTCGAGGGAGATCATCCCTGGCAGGGGACTGGAGGAAGCATCCTTGAAGCCTAGCCAGGAGACTGAACAGAGGGGGAGGTGGAGTACCATTTTAGGAAAAGATAATCAAAGATGCTAAAGTGTAAAGAAAACCTAAGACTGCTTTAAATCATAGTAGGAAGGGCCTGGCAAGCCTGGAAGAGAGCTCTGAAGACAGCTTGCGGAGGGGAGACTCCATGACAAGCTCAGTCTGACTTCATCCTGTGAACTCTAAACACAACCTGTGAGGGCCAGTGTATAGGAAGATGGGTCTAGCAGGGTGAGCAGACAGGACAGAGGAGAGCCAGTAACAAAGGGAGCAGATGGGATGCTGCATCAGCCCAAGAGTATGCTAATGGGGGTAAGAATGGAAGTCAGATACAGAGACAAAGAGACATAACCAAACGACCAGGTGCCTGTACAAAGAAAGAGATAGGAGCCTGGCATGGTAGTGCATACCTGTATTTCTGGGTATGGAGTCTGATACCAGTCAGCTTGGGGTCACTGGACAGGGGTCAGGCCTACCCAAATTCTATGGCTTCTCTCTGAGAGGAGGGGCTGTATCTCAAGACTGTCACAAAAAAAAATGTGAAAAGATGACTATGTGGTTTTGAACTTGGCAGCAAAGAAGAAACGGGCATTCTTCACTCAGAGAGACCAGTGCCCGGCACATATTTCAAACAAGGATCTGGGTGGTGTGGAAGACAAGGTCCTGGACCCAGGGCCCCTGCTAGCTGCTTCTTTCAGCAAGTTCTGACCTCTAAGAGCTGCTACTGTTTCTGCAAAATAGGGGTTAAAACAGCAACTTTCCAGGAACTGTGAAGGCTGCACAGCATCTGCCACACAGCAAGTACTCAGGAAACCTTGATAAAAGAGAATCATTGCCCCCAAATGTAGAATACTAGGAAGTAAAAACTGGCTGAAACACCCCCCACCCCCCACCC
>NW_008328488.1:1308473-1315615 GCF_000622305.1 Nannospalax galili
CGGGTCATGTCTGGTCTTGTGATGACTCAGCTCTTCCCAGATCCTGCGGCCCCACCGGCATACTCACAGAAGCCCTTCCTCTGGTCAGAATAAAATAAGCCGGCTCCTCGTGTGGACCTGCAGGCAGAGGGCAGGGAATCCAGCAGCTATCCCGAGTGCGATGAGTCTGAGATTCTGGGCAGGTTTCGCCCATGTTCTCTTCTGAAGGACCGTCATTCCCTTGCACCTCCAGCAACGTGCTTCCATGCCCTTTCTGTGATTTCTCATGACTAAGTTGGTGGTGATGGCCTCAGGGGCCGCTGACAAGTCAGCTGGTGGTGTGTGGACTTCAAAGGCCTTCTGACACAGCTGTACACCCCTGGGCTGGGGGCTGGAAAGGCTGCCATCACTCCCCAAGAGTAGCAGAGCCCACCCAAGGGACAGATGCACCACCCCAGCTCTCTGTGAACCACTGTTCAATCAACAGAACTCCATAAAAGTGAAACTTGGAAATCATAGATGGGAATCTTGACCTGATCCATTTTCTGTCCCTGTCACTGCAGCTATCTGCTGGCAGCTGATGTCACTACAGGCAATCCAGCCAAACGGCTGCTAGTTTTCAAAAGGTCATGAGCCTTTTGAGACAATCCTCTAAGGGCCAGAAAGATGGCCAGCTGTGCAGCAGGGATCATGAGACTTCAAAGCCTCGTGGAGTTCTGGTTTCCAAAGCAGCGCCCAGCACCAGCACAGAACTGTAAAAAGTGCAGAGATTTGTCATCAGGCCCTTCTGCTCACCTTACAGGAGAGACAACTGAAGCTCAGAGGCATCAGATCACACAGTGGACACGGCCCCTACGATGAACTAATGAGAGACCTGATCATAATAATCAATATGATGATTATTTCCTTATCATCAAATAGCAATTAACACTTCCAATTTTTTTCAAGTGTTTCCCTGGTTGCCCCCAGACCACTAATGAAGTCTGTATGTCACACATTCACAAGCCACTTTCACAGAGGAGGAAACTGAGGCTTAGATAAGTCAGTGGCTTTCCCAAGGTTGCAGAGCTGGTAGGTGCTGGGGTAGGGGCGAGAGCAGTGGGCTCTGGCCTCGAAGCCACTTGGTAAGTATCCTTTGACTCCAAGTCTATGGCCAGGCTTATACCTGGAGCAATCATATCTGTGTTCTGGGAGTGAGGACAGAACGGAGCTCGGCAGCGGAGGTATTTTCTAACAGAACAAATAAACCAGGCAGGAACCCTTGAATTATGATCCATTTACCAATCATACTCTTGATAAGAACAGGTTATCTTAAAGATCTCTTTTTCAGTGCATCTTTCTCAGACATGTCTATAAATAAAGTCCTTGAAATATATATTTAAAGCCTGTGGTTCCAAGGTTTCCAACCACACTGGACATTCCTCCCACCCTGAGCACTAGACTCAGCTACACTACTACAGGAGACAGGTAGGGAGGGGTAGAGGATACGGAAGTAGCCAGTCAGAAGAAACAGTTCTTAGTCAAAGCCCCAAAGACATGACCTATCTGGCTCCAGGAATCTCTCAACATGGGGATTAGAAGGCATGGAAAAACAAGAATAAAAATATATATGCACATGTATGGATTGGACTGTATGTAACATGTAGTAGTAGTGCTAATAATAATAGTAATAATAATAATAGCTTTTACTGAGTTACCATATGCTAAACACTATTAAAAGTGTTTTTCATCCATTAACTCATCTATTCCTCATGAGGCCTCTCCAGCGGTAGAGTTTAATTCTCCTTTCAGTGTGTGTAAAGAGGGCGGGAGGGTTGAGAGAGAAGTTAAGAGATTTGTCTAAGTCTACATAGCTGTAATAATGAGACGGCCTGTGAACCAAGCAAGGTCTATTTCCAACAAATTCTAACCTGAAAAAATATGTGTGGGTATGTCCATGTGAGTGCAGTGCCCATGGGAGCCACAAGGAGGTGGTGGACCCTCTGGAGCTAGAGTTGGAGGAAGCTGTGAAGTGTTGGATGTGGGTGTTGGGAACTGAACTCAGGTGTCTCCAAGAGCAGTCAGTGCTCTTAACCACTAAGCCATCTCTCCAGTCCCAAAGCCTAACTTTTATGCATATCCTATCCTATTTCGAAGATCAGACACCTGACTAGAAGAGGCTTCTCTGTTTTCCAGATGGGAATCTCTCCCAAAGCAGCCATCTAAGTGGCACGGGTACAAAACAGCATAGTGACAGGGAGACAACCCACATCAAGAATCTTTGTCTGGCAAACACCTTCCATTTCCTCTATCAATAACGTTCATTTGCTGTTGTTGTTGTTCTCGGGATTGAACCTACTTACAGCCTCACAGTAGGCAAGCATTACCACTGAGGTATATCCATAGTCCAGTCATATTGTTGTATATATTTCAAATTAATATTAAAACAGTGACACTGCCTTATTTCAAAGACTGGATTTGAAACAAAGTGTAGCACTATTTTAAAAACACAAGTGGGACTGCCTGCCTTGTGTGCAAATCAAACAAGTTCATTCCCTACTAGAACCCTAACTAGATTAATTTACTGTGACCCGCTTCCACATCGATAAGTTCTTTGAGCATCTGTTGAACATTTTCAGTTAAGATGGAGAGGGTAACTGTCTTCTTAAAGACGACCTTGAGTTTCTGTCTACAGAACTAAGGTAGATCCTGTTCCCTCTCTAGTGTATGAAAAACAAACTGTAAAACTTTACCACAAGAGATCTGGGTATTACAGGGCTTATAGTCAAATTAGATCTTCAAACCATACCTTTAAGGGGTGTTCACAAGGACCCAGGGGTTGCCAGAACCCTGTTCAGGGCTCAGAAGTGGCTTGTTAAAGCTCCTGGTGACCATAACCTCGCACTGGAAGGAGCTCACAGCCTGCCCCAGGTTGTCAGGAGCCCGCTTTCCTGCACAGCACCCCGCAGCAGCCTGTTCAGGCTCAACCATTCCATTTATGCTGACATCCGTGACCATTAAGAAGGGGCAGGGCTGTTTTGAAGGACTCAAACAAGCAGTCAATTTATTCTGCGTAAGTTTCTTATCTGGTAAAGAAAAGAGAGAAGCAAAGAGTTGGCTTTGGTGCTGGGACCCAAGGGGAACCCTACCATTTTAAGTCAGGCAGTCAGTATGAGCTAATTTTTCTAACTTTATGGAACACCCAGTATATGTGAGCCATTGAACTTGAACTGCAGATAAAGAGATGAGAACACAAAATGACCCCTCTGCCTGGTGGGCCAACATTCTAAAGTAGAAACTGAACCAACCAACATTCACCAAGCCCCTTCCTGGGTCTGGCTCCTGACTGGGTACTAGGAAACAAAGTGAGAAGAAAGTTCTCTCCCTGCTCCCAGGGAGTACACAGTGGTGTAAGAGGGAGGAGTCTGTAACATAAGGTCACCTGAAGGGTTCCCATCACCTCAGAACAGGATGTGAGGCATCTGCCTAGAGGGGATCTGTACAGATGCCTCTCCCTGTCATGCTTTAAGCAAAAGCAGTAATTGCTCATCAGGGAGGTGACAGGGTTCTGCATTGATTAGGACATTTTTTCATTGCCAGTCCCCACTCCTACACCCAAGCACCCATGCACATGCTTCTGCAATGTCCTGGAGCTGAGAAAAATGTGTTGTTCCAACCTACCAATAAGCACTGGGTGACATGGCCTCAGCTCTGTAAGTTTTAGATTCTATGTGCAGTTCCACAATGACAGAATTCAGAGTCCAGCTCCATAAAGGAGCCCTTGGTATTTTATGTTGTCATGGTGAAGACATTTAAAGTACGTAGGAGCAGTAAGTGCTCAGGAAACAGCAGCAACTCGCTGCTGCATCTGAGTCTCTGGCTACAGATATGTGCCCAAGCCTCAGGAGCTGCCCACAGCAAGCAAGAGGCAAACCAACCTTTCCTACAACATTAGCAGGGCCAGGGCCAGGCTGTCCCACTTTTTGGGCCCCCTGCTAGTGTCGGTTCTCCTGAAACCCTGCCCAGGTTGGTCTGGCACCAACCATTTGCAGGCAGAGTAATAACCTGTTCAAAGGACACAGGAAGACTACAATCTGGTTGTGAGCAGCTGCAGCGATTTGTGTGATTCAGTGCTCCTGACAGCTGGATTTTGGTTGCTGTGCCAACACGTATGACAGACAAAGCACAAACCCCAAAGGCCACATGGAACCAGGAAGTAGAGCTGGTGTTACAAGCACCTTGGACAGAAAGGTCTGAGAACCCAATAGAACAAGTCTTCCTTTAGCCCCTTATCCTGTCCTAGTCATAGGGGAAGGGCTTGCCTGCCTCCCTCATACCCATCCAGGGTCTCTTCAGGAACGGAGAGACAATGATTAGAAATCCCAAAGGTTACCTTTGAATGTAGGCACCCTGGACGACACCCATAGTGTCTGTACCTTTGATACCTTTTTCATGATACTTTGTTGATGTGTTACACAACCCTCTGAGTTGTGCAACCCATGAGGATGGCAGTAGAGTGGAAAAACTGGCCTAACTTAGTGCAACACAGGTTATTACAGACAACTGGACACAGACGCACGAAGATCCCCACGAATTATATAACTAATAACTAGAAAGCTATTTCTCTTCAAAAATAAGAAAAAATGATTTCAAGCTTGTCCTCTGACCCTTCCTCTGTGTTTGTAAATACTAAACACAAAAGTCATTCCTTTCCTTTATAATCCTGCCTAATTCCAAAATGGCACGAGAGAGAGAGAGAGAGAGAGAGAGAGAGAGAGAGAGAGAGAGAGAGAGAGAGAGAGAGAGAGATTGGACATGAAACCATGAGCCTTGAAACACTTTCAGTAGCCATATCTTTTGTTTATAATCATGCTAATTTCAAACTGACACATTATACTTGTGTATGATGCTGGGTGTGAAACCCCGGGAACTAAGCACACTAAGTAAGCATTTGCCATGAGCATATTATATCCTCAGAGTCGTCTTTCCTTTTCAAAGTTACCATCACTGACAGGGTCGTTAAGACCTCAAACCTCTATCACTATATTCTTAACAGACCACATTTCATCCTGTTGAACGAGTTTGATTATAACTGACATGACAGTCTTCATTAAATAAAAATTGCTTATCTCACCCTTCCTCTTATTAAGGGAGAAATTGAAATGGTTATGGGCTGGCCTAGGGTGTCACTGACATGATTTCCTTAAGAACTTTTTGAGGTGGTCCAGTAGGATATATGACGCAATCCAGGAAGACCTAGATTCTAATTGTGGCTCTACAGACAAGTCATTTATCTAACCCTTTGGGCAGCGGTCTTCTCTATGGAATGGGGCACAGCTATCCTGTAAAGCAAGCGGGGCAGGCATCCAGGAGCGGAAAGCTCTGAGGAGTTAGGCTTGGCTTCAAGCTCCGTCTTTGCCATGCATGGTGTACTGCTTTGCAATGATCAGTTTGGCTGAGTCATAACCCATGCTTTAACACCCGTGCTCAGTATGACACGGGATGCCATCTGTGAAGTACCACAGAGCCCCTATCTCTTGCCTTGCAGGTAGTTGGCATGCACACACTGTCCACTAGACTCTATGGCATAACACAGGGTAGGTTAAGCAGGGATGAACACAGGCCTTGTTCTAAACACTGACAGCAGGGGCTGGGGACTGTGCTGGTTAATCTGGCAGACAGTGTTAGGCAGAAGCATCACTTTTATTGATATATTTAAGCCTCACCTTTGCTCCAAAAAAGCTGTACCTGCACTAAGCAAGAATTAGCTGGCTTTGAGCACCCGGCCTTGCCTGCCCCATGACTGGACTTTATTTTACATCTCCGACTACAGGCATCCAAGCCCTTTCCAAACAGCACCCGGGCTTTCAGGTCTAGTTAGTCTTGAGCAGTGCTTGTCTGAACCCAGGTGAGCCGATTCTGATTGCCACTGGAAGAGGGCAGAGACTCAAGGATGCTAACCCTCTAGGAGCCTACTCTGTCTCTGGGTTCTTCAGGAAAGATGAACCCTCAGCTCACCACCCCGGCTTCCTCCCAAAGTGCACTCCCCGCGCACCTTGATCCCGCGGCAGCATCACGGCTTCCCCTCCCTGATCGCTGCCGGGAAACTTTATAAGAATATTTCACTTCCACTCAGCAAAGGATGTGGTTCGCTGATAATCAAGTTCAGCCATGGGACTTGGACGGCGTGGCCCCGGGCGTTGCTGGAGCTTAAAGACGCAAGATCACAGAGGCGGAACAGCCCTAACCACAGTCGTAGATGGAAGCCGGGTTGGGCAACACGAGGTCCAGGGACCCTAAAGGCCAGGCGAAAAGGGGAAACATTGTAAGGTGGAGAACCGAGCAAGCTAGCTCGCGCGCAAAATCCCGGGCAGGGTAATGCAGCGCTGGGGGCCCCGGGCCGGTTTCCACTTCTGCAAATGAATCAGAGACCAGAGAGCCACCTAACCCTGAAGTTAGTCTAAACCGACACCATACACCAGGCTGATGCCGATCGAGACTCGGAGACCCGGAAAGCCCAAGGAAGAAGTGAAGGGGACCGGGGAGAGACCCCCGACGCGCGGACAGGCTCGGAGGGTCTCGGTGTTGCTCCGCCTCCTCCCACACCTGGTGCTCCGGGATCCACCACCTCCCGGCGCTCGGCGCCGGGCATCGAGGCTCGGTCCTCCCCGACGTTCCTGGACGCCGAGGGGCAGAGGCTGGGCAGCCCTGGAGTGCCCGCCTGGGGTGACAGAGGGGAGGGTCCGGAGGGCAGGTGAGCAGATCCCGGGCTGCGCACCGGGATCGCGCCTACGTGGGGACGGCGAGGGCCCGCCATCCAGCCCAGGGCAGGCCAAATTTCATCCCCCAACTTCGCTCACCGATAAGGGGTGTATGGGAAAAAAAAAAAAAAAAGAGGAAAACTTTCAGAACTTTTCTCAACTCCGGCCGGAGGCGGGCGCGGAGGGCGGTACCTGCACCCTGATTCGCGGGCCGCCCGTGCCGAGCCGCCGATTGGCGCGCGGGGTCCCGGGCCGGGGACCGAAGCCAGGGGGAGGGGAGCGGCCTCCCCGCCCGCGGGATCCGCTCGCGCCGGGAGCGGGTTAATTTCAAATCCGGGCTGGACTGCTCCAGGACGGACACGCTCCCGCCGCCGCCCGCCGTCCCGCCAGCCCCGCTTCTGCGCCGGGCCGCGGGCAGCCACC
>NW_008328488.1:1315776-1321556 GCF_000622305.1 Nannospalax galili
CTCCGCGCCGGCGGGGGAGGGGCGCGCCGCGGTTCCGGGCGCGGGTTTGCCCGCGCTCCAGCTCCGCGCAGCTCGGGGGCGGTGCCCGCCGCGGCCCGGCTTTCCGCGCCAAATTTTTAAATCGAAGGCGGAAGGTCCGGCCCCGCCCCGGGGAGCTACAGCCAATCTCGGGGCCGCGGCCGGCGCGCTGATTGGACGGGAGGCGTCACCCTGGAAACCGGGAGGATGCTGTCCGGGAACTGTCGAGCGCGGCGCGGACCGGCCGCCCCCGGGGAGGCCGCACGGTTGGGCGGGAGGAGGAGCGAGTGCGCCCCGCGCGGAGCGGGCGACGCGCAGGGCTGTACCTGGCTGCCCGGCCGAGCCTCGGGGTGGGGTGCAGCCTTCGCAGGTGGGGTGCAGCCTTCGCAGGTGGGGTGCAGCCTTCGCAGGTGGGGTGCAGCCGCCGCCCGTCTGGCCCACCTGGTGCTCTGCCTCTGCCTGGGACGTCGGGAAGGGGGGGGACCTTCACGTGAGTCTCTGTTTAAATGCCCCGCGGCCCGCGGAGAACCCGAGGGCTGAATCTGGAAGTCTGCTATGCGGCAGCTTCCCAGGGCTTTCCTGCTGAGCAGGTGCACGCGTGTGCGAGGCGGGGCTTGTCAGCCTGTCCTCGGTGCGCGGCGGGCGTTCCAGCACCTGGGGTGGTGTGTGCTCAGCGAGGACCCGGGCTCGTGCGCTGCGTCCGGAGCCCCGATGGGTGCACAGGTGGGTGCTTGCTACAGTGTACTGGTCGGGGTCGGAGCGTGGCCGCCTTCCCTAAGGTGGGAGAGGGCTGTCACGCGAGTGGTGTTTGCCTGAGGTCTCCTGGCAGCAGACTGGCTTGACGGAGGACTTAGACCAGTTAGTTCCTTCACGTTCCCTGCCTAGGGGAGTCTCTCTCTCTCTCTCTCTCTCTCTCTCTCTCTCTCTCTCTCTCGGTCGGGGATAAATCTAGTTTGCCATTTTTCGTTTCTTTGTTTTAGTGGCTGCTTGTATTCGTGAAGGAATGAACTTTCAGCGGGTCTTGTTCTTATTTTTCTCTTTCCTTTTTTAAGGTTATTAAAAAATTTTAATAGACTTGATTGGAGTACTTGAACCAGTGGATCTTGGAGAGAAACTCCGGATTTTGCGTTTAAAAAGAAAAAAAAAAAACACTAAATGTTTGAGAAATTGACGGAATGGAGAATGAACAGGTATTTAACCTCCTATTCAGTCCAGCAGCATCTGGCTTGATGCCATCACTGTTCTCATTTCCTACTGTCCTGAATGTCCCGTTTTTGGTTAAAATAGCAATCCAGAAGGAAGGAAAATTTAACTTTTTTGAAGAGAGATAGGGTTGTCCAGGGTTAAGTAATCTTAATTTTTCTGTTTCAGTAGTTTGGTAGAAGTTTCAGATAAACAGAAAAGGGCATTTTTAGTACTTTTAAGAAATAGTAATGTATGTTGTGTTAAAATCTGTGTGATTCTTGAACCATTGGAATTCAGAAAGGGAACTTGACATAATTTGATATTGGCTTTCTTTTAAGATAATATTCTACTAAACTGTCAACAATAGTAGGCCTTGGATGCTATTTTAAACGAATATTTTGTAAAATTACAGATTTGTTAGTGGGGGTATCCAGACTGGTATTTTGATCCATGAAAAGTTTCTGAAGATTTTAGATGTTACTTAAATACTACTTGCAGTCTTCACAAAAGCCCCATCCTTGGGTTAACACCTCCTGAGCACACATAAGAGGCCCATGCTGGACTAAGAGGGTCCAGATGCCAGCCTGGTGCACCCCGCCCCCTGCCCCAGCCTGTGTCCCATTCTGCCAAGTACAATGTAGCTTCGGTAAAAGTACGCATGGAAAAGCACTTGACAGATCCTTAGGTTTCACAGACATGTAACATAGCACCCATTATCCATGTTCCTAAAGTTACTGAGAAAATACCAGGTCTCTCTGTTCCTTCATGTGTTGCCAGTCAAGTGTTTGTCTTTAACATAAACACGTGTGGAGTCTCTAGTGTCAACGTGGAAAGAGCTCCATGTTTTAGTCTTATTTGTGAACTGCTGTCAACTCACCCCTTCCATCTCAAAGGCAGGAGCTAGCTTTGCAGCTATAAGCTGCTTTCTTCCCTCCACCGCATTCTCTGCATCTGCAGAAAGTGAAGGTGGATGTCAAAAGCAGATTTTTCTGGTCAGAAGCCCTGCTTGTAAGTGTAAGACCTTTCCGGATAAGTCTAACTATATGACCTCCATCACCTTGGTCTGCTTAGCCATGTTTCCTGTCAGGTCAGTGCTGTTATACCGAGCAGCTCCTACTACAGTCACTCTGCTAGGTGGACAGTAGTTCTGGGCCTTACTTTGTGTAGTGTCAGGAGTAGTCTGCTTCTAGGGTTTGGGATTTCTTAAAATGATTGGTTCTGCTATGAGAAATGAGTGAAGGGTGTATGTGAACTCTAACCTATCTTTACAACTGTTCTATTTCAAAACATAGAGTTTAAAAATGAAGCCTTTTTAAAATATTTTGTTTTATGTGTATGAGTGTTTTGCCTTCATATACGTAAGGGCATCTGTGTTGTGCAAAGCCTGAGGAGGCCAGAAGAGGGCGTTGTATGTCCTGGAACTGGAGCTATGGATGGTTGTTAGTCACCATGTGGGTGCTGGGAATCAAATCTGAGTCCTCTGCAAGAGCAGCCAGTGCTCTTAACTGCTAAACCATCTCTCCAGCCCTGAAGTAATATAAATTATTAAAATTGGGTCATGAGGTAAAAACATTTAAATCCATGTTTTTTGCCACATTAAAAGTGGGAAGTTTAGCTATTAAGATGCCCATTAGCAGCCAGATGTGGTGGCACATGCCTGTAATCCCAGCACTACAGATGCTGAGGCAGGAAGACTGACTTCAAGGCCAGCCTATTGCTACACAATAAAGTCCAGACCAGCTGGAATACATAGTGAGGCTTTGTCTCGAACAAACAGAAAAGGAAATTAAAAGTCAAACAACCACTGGAATATACATAATTTAACCTACTTTGCAATGTCATTAGGCATTTTCTTTCCAGAGTCAATTATGAAGTTAAAAAGGATAATTTCTATTTTATAATGAACTGAATTGTTTTCTTCTTTTGAACAGGAAAACCTCTTTATTGAGCCACATAAAAGGGGACTGATGAAAACCCCCCTGAAAGAGTCCACGAAGCCCAACTTGGTGCTGGCGGAGATCCAGCCTGACCTGGGCCCTTTAACCACGCCCACCAAGCCCAAGGAAGTCTCCCAGGGAGAGCCATGGACACCCACAGCCAACCTGAAAATGCTTATCAGTGCAGTGAGCCCAGAGATCCGTAGCCGAGACCAGAAAAGGGGACTGTCTGACAACCAGAGTGGATTGCCTGAGGCCAGAGACTGTTTTCATGTAGGTTTATACAAGACTGGGTGGAGACTGGGGGATTTGCGGGAGAGGGATCAGGTGAAGGTGTGGTCCAAGGGCCAGCTATCAGGAACATCGCCATAACCCTGCCATGGACCTGCAGAGTTGAAGGTGAGTTTGCACCCTTCAGACACAGCACTGGGTATTCTGACCCATGAGTGATCTTCCTCCCAGGCTTCCCTATGGGACTGTTCTTAGTCCAGCCCTGATTCTGCAGCTCTCCAAGCTCCATGTGTGGGTAAGAGCTGTTAGTCATGGAACACAAACTAATAAATCTGTCAAACTTTATTTCAGAACAACGCATTATTACCTTTTCCTTTGTAGGAACACTTATCTGGAGACGAATTTGAGAAATCCCAGCCAAGTAGGAAGGAGAAAAGTTTGGGATTGTTGTGCCATAAGTTCTTAGCAAGGTATCCTAAATACCCCAACTCTGCGGTGAATAACGACATCTGTCTTGATGAAGTGGCAGAGGAGCTTAGTAAGTACGCAAAAAGTGGGCCGAAATGGTTAATCATTAAAGTGACTGTGTGGACTTAACTCCTTCAGACCCAGGCTCACATAGCCAGCTCTTCATAAGAGATACAAATACTGCCACATGAAAATTAGAAGTCTCTACAGTCCTATTAACTTAAGAATAACTGAATCTTAGGAGAAAATGACAGTTTGCTTCCGGTTTCTGGCTATCTCTGAGGCTGTACAGGAAGGAAATGTTACTTTATGACTTGTTTCACAAACAGCCATGACTCTTCACCCCTGCCCTCCCCTTGAGGAGTCAGTGTTGTCACAGTTACTTAGAGGGCAGACTTCTGTGAGTGGACCCAGGGCTAGTGTGCTCTCTGCCTCTCAGCCATTGAGCACTGAGGACCAACAGGTTTTTAGGTTATTTTGTCTTTGGCAAAAGTTAAGGGTGTTCTAGCCTCTCATCGTCCGCTCTGTTGACCTAAATCTAGTTACAGCTAAAGGGAGCCTGGCAAAGGCAGGGTATCTGAAATCATGAAAATATCTGTGTTTGCGAGTGTGGGTGCGTGCGTGCGTGCGTGTGTGTGTGTGTGTGTGTGTATGTGTGTGTGTCTTTGTTCAAATGTGTGCATGTGGGGGCCAGAGGTCCACTTTGGGTGTCATTCCTCAGGTGCCGTCCACCTTGGTTTTTGAGACAGTCTCTCACTGGGGTTATGATAGGCTGGCTGAGCAGTGAGCCCTGGGATATGCCTGTCTCCACTCCCCAGTACTGGAACTATGCCTAGCTTTCTATATGGGTACTAATCTCACCATCATTAATAGTAGGCAGAATGTAGGTACATTTGTGTTTTTGATGTGTTCTTAAGAAACACTGTGGATCTTGCACCTCTCTGGAATCTCAGCATTTTAAATTTATTTTTATTTTATGAATATAAATGTTATGCCTGCCTATATATAAGTGCACCTATGTCATGCAACCCTTGTACAGAGGACAGAAGAAGGCATCAGATCCCCTGAGACTGGAGCTCTGGACAGTTGTTAACTGCTACTTGGGTGCTGGGATTTGAACACAGGTCTTCTGCAGGAGTAACCAGTGCTCTTAACTGCTAAGCCGTCTCTCTAGCCCCAAATTTCAGCTTTTTAAAAAAATGTATTTGTCTGTGGGGGTGGGGGGGATATCTGTGGGGGGGATGCCACATGTGTCCAGGTACCAAGAAGCCTGAAGAGGGTATCGGATCTGGAACTGGAGTTACAGGCAGTTGTGAGCTGGTTGACATTGGGTGCTGGGAACAACACAGGCCCTTTGGAAGAATAGCAACTGCTCTTAACTTCTGAGCCATCTCTCCAGCCCCAAATCTCAGCATTTTATACCTATGATGTGATTGTTATAGGCAAGGGCGTAACGCGGGAGAGGACTAAGGAACGGGTTCCGGATCCTGGTACTTGTATTAGAGACTTAGTCTTGCCACTTGCTAGCCATGCACTGAGGTGTCTGAGCTTTTCTGTCCTCATCACTAAAGTGCAGATCACAGTGCCCACCACACCACAGATGAAGGTAAATGTGTTCTAAATGACATAGTATAAAGCCACTATTTTAAATAGCATCATTCATCTCTCTCTCTTTCTCTCTCTCTCTCTCTTTTTTTTTTTTTTTTTTTTTGAGGCGCATCTCCCTGTAGCCCCCAGCTGGCCTGGAACTTGCTATTTAGACCAGGCTGGCTCAATCTCACAGAGATCCACCTGCCTCTGCCTCCCAAGTGCTGGGATTAAAGTCTGTCTTTCTCTGTGAACAGGGCCATGTCGTTCTTGATTTCCTACTGCTTGTTTCTTATGGAGAGGCATCTTAGTGGTTAAGAGCACTGGCTGCTCTTGCAGAGGACCTGAGTTTGA
>NW_008328488.1:1321913-1368279 GCF_000622305.1 Nannospalax galili
GTCGGGGAAGAGAGCAGGTACGCCGAGCAGATCATGATGATCAAAAAGAAAGAGTACGAACAGGAGTTCGACTTTATTAAAAGTTATGGCATTGAGGACCACATGATCAAATCCAACCCCTGCCAGAATGGACACACGGACATGTGTTTTGTGGAACTCCCTGGAGTGGAATTCCGGGCAGGTGAGAGTAATACAAGGTCCAGACTGCATGGCACCTGTGGGTCTCGAAGATGTGGTGGGGATGGCTTCGTTTGTTTTGTTTCCTTGAGACAGGTTTCACTGTGCTGCCCAGCCTGGCCTTGAACCCATGATCTTGTCTCTACTTCCCAAGTGCTGGGGTTTTAAGCATGCACCGTCTGGCAGGGCTGCCTCAGGAGCTTTTAATGTTGGAAATGCCACAGCTGTCAGCTGGGTGATCTGGTAGTGCTATTTTTAAGCCTTGTTACTTTAGAAGACACTTGCCCCTTCATGAATGTTAATTCTCTAATCTCTATCCTTCTCCAAAGCTTCTGTAAACAGTCGCAAAGACAAGTCCTTACGAGTGATGAGCCAGAAGTTTGTGATGCTGTTTTTGGTGTCGACGCCTCAGATAGTGAGCCTGGAAATCGCTGCCAAGATTTTAATTGGAGAAGACCATGTGGAAGATTTGGATAAAAGCAAGTTTAAAAGTAAGTGTCATGACTGCCCAGTAGGCTTGGAATCCATTCCTCTCTTCCCGACTGATTTCTAGATGTATGGAGCACTAGACAGCTCCTTGGGTGTGCCTCTCCCCAGCAGTCATGAAGGTACCACTTCAACTGACTGGAATTCGAAGACACACAGAAGGGTCTTCCTGGTCTGACGCTTTGGCTCTATCTGATACTGTAACGCTGTCTCGGTTTTACACAGTAGGACCTTACCAAGGTGTAAGCATCAGTTGCAAAGTAGATCTGGATCTCTGCTCTTTCCACTGATGCTGATAGAGGAGGGCATAAGTAATTCTCCATAACTTGACCCCCAATAGGAACTACAACACAGATGGCTTGTCATTTTGGAAGAATGATTCTAGTCAGATGGAAGCTCTGAATTTGAGGCTGCAGGCTGGGTTCCTAACCAGCTCTGTCCTAATCAGCATGTCAGACGTTGTAGGAACTTCTGTAGGAAAAGTAGGAAAAGGGTGGAGAAAAGAGCTGGGCAGACAGAGCAGCCTGCCATGTTTCTGTCTCTCACTGGGACGTGGCCTGGATGTGGGCCATAAGGCAGTAACACTGGCGCTTGGGAGATGTGTGGTCTGAGAACACAAGACCTGATCCTACTGATGGGTTGCCTGCTTTTTCTGAGTCATGACACTGTTTAGCTTGCAGCTGCACAGGTCAGCCATAGGCCTGGAGGCTGTTCCAGGAAATGCATGTGTGTCATTTGCCAGATCCCCAGGGAATTCAGAACCTTCTGTCCCTGCTTTGAAGCTGGAGACTCAGCTTGTAACTTTGTACTATCAACATGGAAGTAAACAGAGACCTTATTAGCAAAACTTTCAAGATAAGTGAGATGTGTAGAATTAACAAATCCATGCTTTATTTTGTAAAGGACGGCATAAAAAGTTCTGAATTTTGTGATACAGATTTTCTATGTTTATGATAGTAAGTAAATCTTGTTACAAACTATCATGAGCATAGAAATGTTGACAGGTGATGCTCCATTTCTAGGTACTCCATGCATCTGACTCCTTATGTGACTTAAACAGGCTAATTTTGTCAAGTCACTTTTCTGATTACACCCAGCACTGCTATTCTAAAATCTAGGCCCCGCCGTAACTGTCTTTTAAATATTCAAACCTCCTTTTTTGTTAAAATTAAAGTGATATTGTTAAAATGACTTGAAAGGACTCAAGTTTCTGCCTGGCGTTGGCAGGGCAGCTCTTGAATATATCTGAATTTCTTATGACACAAAATCCTGTGATTTTTTTCATTATTTTATTAATAATATAAATATATATATATATACTTTGTTTTCCAGCAAAAATTAGGAGGTTGTATGATATTGCCAATGTTCTGAGTAGCCTGGATCTTATCAAGAAAGTCCACGTTACGGAGGAAAGAGGCCGAAAGCCAGCTTTTAAATGGACAGGCCCAGAAATCAGTCCAAATACCAGTGGTATGTGGTTTTTTATTCCTTCCATTCTTTTTTTGAATTCATGCACATTTGCAGATTCTCTCCCTTCCGTCCTACTCCTACATCTTCCCACCCCCTCAACCACGTCCCCCCACCACGACCCCCCACCCCTGCCACAGGAAAGGCTTATGTAAATGACTGAAAAAGCAGTTCAGGACAGTGCTCACACAGCTGGCCCCTGGCTACATCAGCTGAGGTTCATAACCACTCTCCCTCACCCTGTGACCAAGATGTAGAGCTTGTATGAGGAAAGATCTGAGCAGTCCAAAGACCACAAAGCATGAAGTACAGGTGCTTCTGTTGGTAGCGCAGACCCCAGCATGACTTGTACCCTTGAGAATAGGAAATGAGACGGGCTTCAAGGGAGGTATTTCCAGCCCTTGTCTCGACTCTGTGACGCTGACATTTTGTATTCTTGTGAAGATCCACCCCCAGAATCACCGGAAAGCGGCTAGGGGAGCCATGAAGCAGGGGGAGGTTTCCATTCCAGTCCCAGCTCTGCCACTTAGTAGCTGTATGACCGCAGGCAGCTTGGGGCTCCAAGACTCAGTTCCCTCACCTGTGAAACGGGAAAAGCAGTGATGCCTCTGCAGGGTTATTGTGATTTTTGGCGCTCTCGGGTAGAGGTCCTTTGGTGCAGGAATTTGGAATGGAGGCTCTGGGGCCATAGTGAGCAGCTGCGTATCTCAGCCTGCATGCCGCTAGCCAGGAGACTGTATCCTTCACCAGTTCCATGGTGCCTGTGCACTCGGCTCTGACTTGGGATGCATTTTTCCCGAGACCCTTCTGAGTGGAGCAGATACAAGAACCACCTCCTTCACAAGCTTTCACATGCCACTGAAGACAAAACAAACAAGATTTTAGACGTCACCAAGAAGGGAAAATCAACAGTGACCGCACAGCACGCCAGCAGTGTGCTGGTTGTAACATAGCACCCATGTCCCCAGGTTTCATATGGAAGGGTTCAACTATGGAACAAAGAAACTTTTAAAAATGTTTGTGTGTGTACCAAATGAGTGCAGACACTTTTTGGTTGTTATTCCCACACAATAGCATGTAACAACTATTTGCAAACTGTGGACAGTATATTAAGTGCTTTAAGTGATCCAGAGATGATTTAGAGCCCACAGGAGGACATGCGTAGCTTTATGCAAGCCCTATGCTATTTTATGTAAGGGACATGCGTGACCTCAGCTTTTGGTACGCAAGGGAGATTCTGGAAGGAGTGTCCCTTGGATGTGAAGGGACGGCTGTACAGTGTGGTGTCAGAGATGCAGTATGAAATACTGTCTCTAAAGTCACTGAATAAGCTAGACAGGATTCCAGGCAGAAAGCCTTTAGCACAGACTACATGGCGGGTACTCGGTGCTGTTACCCTGACATGGTTTTATTGCTGCATCTTGATTTCCTCTCTCAGAAGGAAGCAGGACCTGGGCCTCCGCACACTGACCTTTTCCATTACAGGCCCCAGCCCAGTCACACCTTGTCCTGCCTCTGACGTACAGGTGAGGCAGTCTGCGAAAGAGAACTGTGCCAAAAACCTCTTTTCCACACGTGGGAAACCCAACTTTACTCGGCACCCATCCCTTATCAAATTGGTAAAGAGTATAGAGAGCGATCGGAGAAAGATCAATTCTGCTCCCAGCAGCCCTGTCAAGAACATCAAAGGTATGCTTCCCTGGAAAGCAAGGCTCTGCCAAGAGGAATTCCTTTTGATCTGGTTTCTCTTGACCTACTTGATCCTTCATGGGTCTGACGTATCCGAACTAGAGGATAAAAGCAGCTTGGTGTTTGTTGTTTAATTGTGCAGCTCAGCAGCAGAGGCTCCTTTCTCTTCCTTTGAGTGCGGAGGTTTCTCCTCTATGAATACTTACTTAGTTTTGACCACCCTCCTGCTTTCTATTTTACCAGCTGAGAGTTCTCAGAATTCTCCACCCTTCCCAAATAAAATGGCTCAGCTCGCTGCTATTTGCAAAATGCAATTGGAAGAGCAATCAAGGTAGGTTGGCAGTGCTCTTTGGAAACAGGATGAATCGTTAACTCGCTGTGACATTAGAATTTCTTGCTTTACGTGAGGATGGGTGGCAGCCTGGAAACTGGGACATAATCCTTTCATCACTGTTCCTTGGTCATTTCAGAAACTACTGCTAGTTTCACAAAAGAGTAGCTTCAACCTGAGGCAAAATGTGATAGAATTCAGGGTTGGGAAGGTGGTTCAGCACATACAGTACAGTATCTGTCATAGCATGAGGACCTACGCTCAGATCCCCAGTTCCCGTGTAAAAAGCTGAATGTGGTAGCACCCATCTGTAACCTAAGTGCTGGGGTGCGGGAGACTGGAGGGTTCCTGGAACTCGCTGGACGGCCAGCCCAGCCAAATCGATGAGGTCCAGGCTCAGTGAGATACCCTATCTCAAAAATTAAGGTGGGCAGTGACAGGAAGACATCCAGTGTTGACTTCTGACACACACACACACACACACACACGTGCGCGTGCAGGGTGGGGGGAGCACTTAGGAGCAAATATATTTATGTGACATCACGTTTTCAATCTTCTCTTTTAGTGAACCCAGAAAGAAAGTAAAAGTGAAGCTAGCAAGATCTGGGCACTACAAACCCCTGGCCCCACTGGACCCTGTAGTGAACTCTGAGCTGGAGCTGTCGACACCTGCTCTCATCCAGCCCTTGGGGATGCTCCCCCTGATCCCTAGCCCATTGTCATCCGCAGTGCCTGTGATCCTACCTCAGGTTCCTTCAGGCCCATCCTATGCCATCTACCTACAGCCTGCCCAAGCCCAAATGCTGACACCACCCCAAGGCCTGAGCCCAGCAGTCTGCCCCACCCACTCTACTGCTGCTGGATCCAAAGACCCTACAAATGCCAGCACTGAGAAGGCCGTCTCCGATGCCACAAAGGCTGGTGCCTCCTGTCGACCCGGAAACCTGCAGCCAGCACCAGAAAGACAAGGTACAAAGAACAGAAGCAGGGAGACGACTGGAGAACGAGGCACAAAGAGAACGAACGCCCTGGAGGACGGTGGTTCTGTTAAGAAACTGAAGGAGGATCTGAAAGGACTGGAAAATGTCTCCACAGTAAGTACAGCCTTGACTCCTGCTTTAAAGTTTTAGCAATTTTGTGACTGATGAGGAGAATTTGGTGGCTGTTGAAGTTTACCAAAGCAAAGCTCAGTCTCTCAGAAGACCAGGAACTGTCCCTTAACATCCCATAAGCCACGTGAGGCCCCTAGACAGCTGATCCCCACAAGGATGATGGCAGGGGACATTTTTAACCTTTGGAGGAGAGGCTGACTTGGTCTCTTTTTAAAGCATCACAGGTGGTTGTCCCTAAGTCCATTTCTCCATCCCATAGTGGAACACAAACACCTGTCATGAGAGTCATAAATAATTTGCAAGCAGATGTCACCCTGAATGGATGGACATGTGGGGCTCCTGTAACTCCTGCCTTCTGAGTCAGGCCTGAACATCTAGTGTCATCTTCCTGGCATCTGTTGCCAGGGAGATCATTTGTTTCCCCGTTTACCTTTCTACCTCACATTTACCATAGTTTCTATTTTGTGTAAATGGAAAGTCAAGCTGATCTTGTCAACTTGGAGGTGTAGTGGATACGTGGGTTTCTAACACCGTTTACATTCTAGGCAATTTTTTCCCTAGGTAGAGATTATCTTAAGAAAGAATTAGTGTGTATTGGTTGCCTACCCACATGTCAAGTGTCACAGACGTTAGATTAGTTTTACACAGGCGTTTCATTTGCCCCTCAAGACAGTTATGCAGAGTGTCATTAAGTAATATAATGAACACAAAAGCAGGCATTCGGCTTCTCATTTCTCCCCTGCTGTTAATTCAAGTTATTTTACTTTTCTACATTTTGTTTTCCCCTGTTTATAACAAATTTATTCCTCTGATCTTTTCATTCACCTACTGGATTAGAAACTTGCTGCAGATCAAACCCAACCCAGCTGCCTTCGGTGGCAGATGCTTCTGCACGCATGCCCTATAAGGGCCATCTTAGTTTTTGTGGGATTAAGCAAATTTATTACATGAGAATATACATAAAAGGCTTTGTGATCCTTTTAAGACTTAAGATGCCATATCGGATCAAGGCATTATCTGTCACTGTGGTTATTAAGGCAGCTTCAGAGTTTTGGGGAATCTTCCCTGAGGAAGTCTTCATGGAAACCAAACCATTCAAAACATCTATTATCTCAATTTTTTCTCTCTCATTTTTGTGTTTAATGTATATGCTGGGGCAGTCACAAGGCTCTACCTTGATTTGATTTTCTGTGAGGTCTATAGTCTGGCTGGGTTGATGGGTGTTATTTTACAGTGTTTTCCCAGGGCTTCCCGATGAGGGGTTTTAGATGTCTCATGTCCTGTACTTATTTTTCCATCTCTGGGAGTTCATTTTGACCCCACCTATTTAACATGGACAGACCAGAACAAAGGAAAATGATTCATGTGCTAATTTCGTTCAATAAGCAGCATGTACTCAGAGTCCAAACCTCTTGGGATAGAATCCAATTGAGTGACTGGGACAGAGAAAGCAAAGCAGGGTGGGTAATCAGAGCAGGGGTGGGAGGTGACCGGAGTCTAGAAGAGGTGACATTCAAGGGGATGTCAAAGTCATCCATCTTACAAGCTTCATTGTAGGTTAAAAAACTTTTAACAAATGTAATTTGTTGAAAATTGAGGCTTAGTTATTAAAGAGTAGCATAGGCTTTACTGAAGACTCGAATGAGTCAAGCCAGTGATTGCAAAGAACGCGTCCCACCAGAAAGGATAACGATGGCCGACCAGCCCCATGTGGAAAGCCCAAATCCATCCATCAAGAGCCCTCCGTCCCTGCAGCCTTCAAGGCACCAGCTCCTGGTTTTGAACAGTACCAAGCACCAGACAAGCCGAGTTTAGAGCTTTCAGCTCGCTAGATTCTGAGTTCACTGGTTCCCAAGGAAAGATGATCAAGAGCTAGAGATCAAAAGTGTGGACTGTCATTTTGACATCACAGAGAAGAAAGTCTAAGGATGAAAGGAGGCCCCTGCTTTCTAAGAGCTGCTTTTAGCTCTAGTCACAGCACAGGGAGGGGTGAGCAGACTTTCCGGCCACTGCTGCCACCCACACAGACTCTTTCTTTGGGGAAAATGCAGTGAACCAAGAGACGTGGGGCCACTCCAGCCACAGCTTTTGCTTACTGGCACCTGGGTGTCTAACACAAGTCAGCCAGTTCTCTTTTCTGTCATTCTTGAGTTCTGCTGTTTTTCATACCACCAGACTGCTTGGTATCATCTGAACAGAAAACTACAAGGACACAGTCTAGGCTTTGCAACTCCTTGGTTCTGGATCAGGTCAGCAGACCTGCAAAGGGCCAGCTGGCGAATGTGTTTGACTCCCCAGGCCATAGGTTTTCTGCTGCACCTACTCCATTATGCTGGTGTTAAGACACAAATGGCCCCTATGTAAAGGGCATGGCTGCATTCCAGGGAAGCCTTTGAGAAAACAGATTGGACATGGCCTCGGACCATAGTTCTGCCACTCCTTCCACTAAGTCAGTGTTGCTTAAAACTTTTTCTTTGAATATTAGTCCTTGCTCCAAAAGCCCACATAAAACTTAGTTTCCAGATGAACTGGAAATGATACTGTGTTGTGCCCCATTAGATTCTAGCACATTCCATCATTAAAGTCTCATAAGCTCTCTAGAAAAGACACCATTTGTTTAAGTATTTCAGAAACATGTTTGACCATGATTTAAGTAGTGCCTGTTTGCATACCCAAGATATACTGGGGAAATACCATCCCCTGTAATTGAATAATCTGGTAATAACCCAGCAGGGTCACATGCTGTATTCACCTGCCTTTAAACTTGGTCCTGATGGTCCTCTTCCATACCAGGAAGTCTGTCAGTGTGAGGGTGATGTGTAGGCTGAGCCCTGCCCTTGAGTAGCCTCAAGTGGTACATTCTGAACTGGAAATGTTTGTAGTACATGTCTGTCACCTCAGAATTAAGGAGGCTGAAGCAGGAGGATCCAGAGTTCAAGGCCAGCCTGGGCTATTTGGAGACTTTGTCTCAGAAAGAAACAAGTAGTCTATTATTTCGGACAAGGATTGGATTGGGTGGGATGCTATTATCCTCTGGCATCCAGGTAGCTGAGCTGCCTGTAGTCCAAACCACTTGAGGATTAAAACAACCAAGAGATATTGCCGCCCCACCCCTTGAGGAGGGTTGGGAAATAGGCCGTGCGCCCCTTTAGTATTGTGTATATAACTCTTTGTCCTTATTTTGTAGGCCCTGCTTCCCTCAGGATACCTGATCCCTCTCACCCAGTGCTCATCCCTGGGCACAGAATCCATGTTGTGTAGCAAAGAAAACTCAGGTACACTTTCTCCAAACCACAGGCTCTACGGCTCCCCAGTGGCAGGTGAGTGCATGGCTAAGACCTTCAGACACAGCTGTCCTCCATTTGACTTACCGATCCAGCTTCCTGGATGAACGCCTGTGCTTTTAAGACCTCGTCTCCTTTTTTTCTAGGTGTCATCCCCGTGACATCTTCCGAACTCACTGCTGTTAATTTCCCCTCTTTTCATGTGACACCTTTGAAGCTAATGGTCTCCCCAACTTCTGTGGCAGCCGTACCTGTTGGGAACAGCCCGGCGCTCACCTCAAGCCACCCTGTTCCTGTTCAGAACCCAAGCTCAGCCATTGTAAACTTCACCTTGCAGCACCTGGGACTCATCTCGACCAGTGCGCAGGTGTCTGCCAGCCCTGCACCTGGAACGGGAACTGTCCCCATGTCCCCATATGTAGAAGCAGCTAGTGTCTTACCAGAAAGTGCCAGCTCTCGGCAAGTGAGGGCCACCATCCATGATTCTCCAGTTCCAGGCCAGAGCCAGCTAAATGGACAATCAGTTGCTGTGACAGGGACACAACAGGTGAGACCGTTTGCATCTAATTTTAAGGGTTTTGGGGGGACACGGTCTCATGTACCCTAGGCTGGCCTAACTTGCTATATGGTGGAGGATGATCTTAAACTTTGGATCCCCCATCTTTGCCTCTCCCTCCCAGGTTTGAGGTTTATAGGCATGTGTCAACTATAGCCAATTAATTTAATTATTCCTTGAGTTACTAGTCCCTAAATATCTGTACCATAGGAGGCTTGCTTTTGCCTTCTTTGGAGAGGGAACTCTGTCAGGGGGAATGACTGCAGACCGACCTTCCAGTCTCAAGAAGAATGAGCCCAAGGAGTCCATATTACTGGGGCGTCACAAGGTCTGTCTCCTTTTAGAGAAAAGGATTGAGAATTAAAACAAACTCATCAAGGCTCATCTTTCGAATCTCAGGTTGAATTAGCTTCCTAACAAGCTACAAATCAGCCAGCCGAGTCTTCAAGGTCAGGGTGCATGAGCGGCTGTGGGTCTGACACATATATTTTCCGTTCCTCTCTCCAACCAGCCTGTCCCTGTGACACCCAAAGGCTCTCAAGTGGTGGCCGAAAGTTTCTTCCGTACACCAGGTGGACCCACCAAGCAATCCAGCTGGTCCTGTGTGGATTTTGATGGTGCTAATAAAACCTCTTTCGGAACCCTCTTTGTACCACAGCGGAAACTGGAAGTCTCAACTGAGGATATCCACTGATTGACAGATAGTGGTTTAATTTAATTTCTTAAAGAGCTGTCTAACGGATGTACATAGACAGACTGAGAGAACACCATCTTTGAAAATACTGTAAATACTTCCAGGTTGGACTTAACATCAAAGAAGATACTCGTAATGCCATACACACACATACACCAAATTCAGCCTTTGGTCCCACAAAATAAAATGTTGAATTAAGGTATATTAACTTCTGGGGTGGAAAAATTCATTATTTCAGCTGTGCCTGTGTTATTATGCAAAGTATATTAAAGTTTACTTCCCTTTTAGTGAATATGTTTGACTTGCCTAACAGCAGTCTCTCAAACTTTTTGCACAAAGCAAACGCTGTGATGTACAATGTATTTTTACATAGGAAGGTGATAGCTTTTTTTTTGGTGTAATTTCTTTGATCCTTTGTTGTGGTCTTTCTTTTTTGTAGAGTGTTTACAACCATCTTTAATCAAGTCTATGGTAAAAAATTATTTATAAAATGTATTTTTAATCATAAGTTGTTGAAATTAAAACTCTTCTAAAATGGAGTTAACATTTTCATTTGGCCATTTAGGGCACGGTTAGAAGATCATTCAAATTTATCTAATCTTAGGCAAGTTCTTGGGAAGGGCTTACGTAGCTACTAGAAGTCCATGGGAAGCTCCTACATTCTTTCCCCCTCCCCAGCCACCCTCCACCCCCAGCATGGCCCTCAGCATTGCTTGGAATAGTAAACAGCATGCCGTGGAGAGGCTGTTACTAGTTCAGGGAGCCCCCACCCAGGAGAGAGATGAAGGCAGGAGCAAGTCGGGGGGGGTCCCTTGTTCTGCCCTGGCATGCCCAGGACCTATCCCAGACCTCCTCTCCACAGAGGAAGGTCTACCTCTGCTATACCACACCTGGATGGGCCGGCATCAGAGAAGAGGACAGCAGCAAGGGTTCTCATTTCCTTTAAGCAGGGAACCACCACACTGCACTCCAGTGAGCTCAGGAAGAGCTGCCATGTGTTCAGTGTGCCCCTCCTTGCCCCTTTGTTAGGAAGCACACTATTGGAAAGACAAGAGCCTTTCTGGGCAGGGTCTTATGGGATCGTTGTCTACTTCCCACATGGTTATGTCAGAAACTGCTATGCACTTTAATGCGTCCTTGAGTCAGGACTAGAGCTCGCCCTACCCCACTGGCTCCAGTGTCAGGAACAAGCTCTGTTCTGGGCTATTCTGAGCAGTTAGAAGGTAAACCCTTTTAAATATGTGGCTTTGTTTTGTTTTTTTATGAGGCAGATTTTCACATTGACCTAGAGACCCCTCTTTCTCTGCACTGGAGAACCAGTGTGAGCAATTTCCTCCGAAGAACATTGCCCTTGCTTTTCTCCTACTTGCAGAGCATGTAATGAACCTTTGTGTAAGAAATGGCCCTACTTTTAAGTACTTACACTTGAGAAAGATACAAATCAATAAAGAGAACATTGCCACTGGTGGATAACAGATAAAACAGGTGAACAGAGCCTATGAGACCGAACTGCATAGACAGGACAGATGCCGCCCCATCAGCTGTTCTAGCCCTGGAGAGGCAGGGCTCCTTCAGTGCCCTCTTCCTGAGTGGCAAAGCGGAGGGGGAGGAAACCGATACCCCATTCTGTTCTGTCATCAATTATCCACACGGAGAACCTCCCAGGGGAAATCAGGAAGAAAGGAGGTGTGTTAGATTTGAGACAGCTCTAGGAACTGCACCTCCCAGGTCTACACTGACAGATTCATGAGATTTCTTCAACTGGCATTCACATGCTTTGCTTTGGAGTGTGGGTGGGTCCTGTGCCTTCTGACCAATAGGGTATGTAAAATTATGTGTGTTGTTCTTGATGATATCAGACTTTAGTTCAGATCTCATTTGAGTTTCTCTCCCTTTCTGGCTTTGAGGAATCGAAACTACTAGGGAATCCAATGTTTCAAGAAACTGTGGGCTGCCTCTTGAGGCAGAAGGTAACCTACAGCAACCAGAAAGAAACTAAACTCTTAATTCTACCTGTAGACCCAAGAAACTGAATTCTGCCAACGTGACTAGAGCAGATCTGTAATGGTTTGGGTATGCGGTGTCCCACGGACACTCGTGTTGAAGCCCCAGTGCAACAGTATTCAGAGGTAAGAACCTCTGGGAGGTAAACTAGATTATAATGGATCCAACTTCATCATTGGATTAATTCACTGATGAATTCATAATTTAATGAGATATAGGAGGCAGTGGAAACTAGGTAGATCCCACTTAGAGGAAGTAGTTCAGGGGTTGAGGGACTGACGTTCCTGTCCATCTTGTCCTGGGCCCCTTTTGCAACTCTCATTTCTTGGCTGCCAAGGAATGAACAGCTTTGTCCCCACGTGGCCCCACATGATGGCGTTCCACCACACCCACCAAACACCAGAGTGTGCTCTGAAACTCAGACTACTTTTCTTCCTTCTAATTGATTTTTCTCAGCTGTTTTGTCACAGTATAGAAAGCTGGCTAACACAAGACCCATGGCACCGAGTGTCATGGTTGCCTTCAGTTGTCAACTTGACACACCTGGGAAGAGGGAGCTTCAGTTGGGGGGGTTTCGTCTGTTGAACTGGCCCGTGGGCATATCTGGGAGGCATTTTCTTGATTGTTGAGAGATGTGGGCAGTGTCACCCCTGGACAAGTGTGGTCGTGTGTTGTATAAGAAAGGAGGCTGAGGGGCTGGAGAGATGGCTCAGCGGTGAAGAGCACTGACTGCTCTTGCAGAGGACCTGGGCTCGATTCCCAGCACCCACATGGCGGCTACAAACCATCCTTAACTCCAGTTCCAGGGGAATCCGAAGCCCTCTTTTGACCTCCGCAGCATTGCACGACATGGGTGCACTCACGTACATGCAGGCAATACACTCATACATAAAATAAAAATAATAAATAAAATATTGAAAAAAAAAGAAAAAAAAAAGGCTGAGCACAAGCCAAAGGAAGCCAGCCAGCAAGCAGCGCTCCTCCACGGCCTGCGCTTCCGTTCTTGCCCCCAGGTTCCTGCCCTGCTTAAGTCCTTGAAGCCTTGGCTCCCTTTGGTAAGGGACCATCACTTGGGAGAGTAAGATGAAATAAACCTTTTCCCTCCCAAGTTGTTTCTGACCACACAGTCTTGTCACATTAATAGAAGGCAAGCTAAGACAGTGAGCCTCCAATGGACCACAGCCCCACCTGCCACCTTGACTGCAGCCGTATGAGACGCTGCACACAGGACCCGGAACCACGCCAGGCCTCTGACCCATGGAAGCAGACACCAAATGTGTGTTGTTTTAAGATACTAAACTTGTGGTAATACTGTTAAGCAGCAATAGATAAGTATAGCCACATGGTCACAAATTTCTTCTTCTTGACTGTCATAATATGGTTCACTGTTTTATGGGCATTCACAGAAGGAAACTGGCTCCAAGGGTTTTGTAGAACGTCCTCCATCCATTTTCATCTGGGAAGAAGTACAATGGTGGACGTTTATTTGACCAACTATTTCTTTTCCCAAACTGCCATCCTCCATCCATTTTCATCTGGGAAGAACTTGTAAGTACAATGGTGGACGTTTATTTGACCAACTATTTCTTTTCCCAAACTGCCTCCTCCTCTTTCTTCACCCACCATTTTTGAGACAGGGCTTCATGTAGCCCAGGATGGCCTCAGACTCTATGTAGCTGAAGATGACCTTAAACTAATGATTCTCCCTCTTCCTCCTCCTGCGTGCTGTGACTACAGGCCTGCATCACCATACCTGTTACACATAGCGCTAGGGATCTAACCTTGTGTGTGCTAAGCAAGCACTCTACCAACTAAGCTACGTCCCCAGATCTCATTTCCTCTTAAGGAATTTCATTTCCACGGGGACAGAACCCAGGGGACCATAACTGGGGACCACCCCATGCCTACCACTAGTGGAACAGAATTTCCTAGACTCTTGGAGTACAGCACTGTACTTCATGTTAGTGGTCATCTGGATGTTCTCTCTCCTCAGTGCTGTTTCTGGTTCCTCATCCTCTGCAAAGGTACCTGCCTATGTTGGAATCTGAGTTTTGACCATCTAGAACCTTTGCTATCCATCCAGTTTCTCTTGCTCAGAGCAGCTGATCTCACCAGAAAACGTAGGCAGCTCATCAGTGTACAGGTGCCATTTAAAGACCTGCAAGGAACAGAGCTGAAATAAGAGCAACAGAGTTTGATGCCCAAATAATTTTAAACTCGCTTTAAAGCCAGTTTCCTCAACCTTGTCCTTTTCAAGTGACTGGTGTTCCTGCCGGTGAAGGATAAAGGGATTTCCCAAAGTTAAAGCGGATAAGCTGCGGCACAGTCCTGTTAAGTGCAGGAGAGTGCGGGCTGACTGCATTGACAGACTGCTCGTTCTCTAGGGCCTAAAACAAGACACTGGAAGGAAACGTCACTATTTTCAGTTAAAAACCATACCAATCCTTAATCAACTTAAAGAAGTGATTTTATACCTTAATGCTCCACTTGGGTGAACTACAACAGCTTGCTCAACTGGCTCAGAGACTGAATAAGGACCTGTCATGACAGTCGACTTGTAGAGACATAGGTAGGAAATATATTATCAGTATGCTTCAACAGCCAAGCCAACTGCAGCTCACTTAAAGACATGGTGCAGACGGTCCCTGGTTTATAATGACTTATGATTTTGCAATTTTATTACAGTATGAAAGTGATAGACATTCAGCAGAAAGCGGACTTGGGATTTTGATCATTTCCTGGGCTAGTTGTATGTGGCGTGAAAATGTCTTTTGGTGCTGGGCAGTGGCAGTGAGCCTGGCTTCCCAGTTTCAAGGGATTCTGAGAGAAAGCAGTTACCACTCTATAGTACACTGTAATGCTTGGTGGAATGGGTGATTAAACATGCTTTTTATTATTTTCAATTTATGATAGGATATAATCCCACCCTAATCCAGAGGTGCCTGTTTATTGAATGGTTTTTAAAGTATGCATTCAACTTTTGCAGTGTTGTACAAAACAATGTCTTTCATCTTACTGTGTTTAATACAGAGTTCTCTATGTGTAAATCATCTAAAAGTATCCTGGATGAAACATTTTTGGGGCTGGTTGACAGCTCAGTTAGTAGAGTGCTTGCCTAAGCATGCACACAGCCCTGGTCTCAACACCCAGCACTGTGTAAACTGGACACAGCGACACATGCCTGTAATCCTAGCACCTCAGAGGTAGAAACTGGAGGCTTAGAAGGTCAACTGTGTAGTAAGCTTGAGGCCACCAGAGGCTACTGAGACCTGTCTCAAGAAAAAGAAACGTTTTTATTTTAGCTAGGATGGTTTAAAATCTAAAATGATAATGGAGACCCCAGTTCCTGAAGAGGATGGTGACACAAGTTAAACCTCTGCGTTTTAGGGGTTCCTGAGAGCTATTTCTAAACCCAAATGCAGCAAACACCACTTAGATCACTGAAGGTATAATAATAATATTTTCAGAAACTGTTAAATGGGTAGGTCACTATCTTTATAAAATTAATGGCCCAGAATTTTATGCTTTTATAGTTCTATTTTTTTAAAACTTGCTGCATTTGCGTTTGTGTGTGTGTGTGTGTGTGTGTGTGTACAGGCATGCTATGGCACACTTCTGGTCAGAGGACAACTTGCGGGAGTCGGTTCTCTCCTTCTACCATGTGGGACCTGGTCATTGAACTCAGGTCATCAGGCTTGGCGGCAGGCACATTTACCTGTTGACCCGTCTTGCTGACCCCATAGTTTTTGGTCTCCAACTTTGATATCGGCTTCTTCTTGCTTTTTCCCTGTTCCCCCAGGTTCAAAATCCCTCTTATGACCCAGAAAAGCTGAAAACTTCCAGGGGGACTCATCAAACGCTCATATAACCCATTCTGAGTGAGAGGAATCCTTTCTGACCACTCAGGCTTTTTTCCTCTCTGATCAGACACAGGGCCATAAACTCAAACCTGTGGTTTTGAGTTAGTCTAAAGAGTTCACACTGGCCGTTGGGAGGAGAAAATGCAGCCCCATCACTGAAGGCTGTTGCCATCTGATGCAGTGATACATCCCAAACAGCTGTGGGCTCCAGCCTGCAGTCACTGCCCCCCACTTCTTGTTTACTTCTTCAGGGTGGGAAGTTCTGCAGGTGAGCATGCAGCCTGTCACTAGAAACTTTGTTTCGGCACTGTACCGTTAACCCCTCTGCAGCTCTCAGTGGCTGGACAGCCGTGGCTTCTCAGAATGGCTGGTTTTCAGCTTCTCTGATAAAAACCCATTTCAAACCTTTACCTCCCTGACTCCCTGAAACACGCACGGTCGGCTTCCTTTAAGAAATTACTCCATAACTCACAGTAGTCCTGCCTTCCTGATTGAATGCTGAGTATATCACATGGAATTTAGAGAGGAAACAGGGTCGGGGCGGAGGTAAACAAGGGTCTTTCGCGTCCCAGAGACTGGGGAATAGGATGTACTAAATCGCAACTTGGCAAGCTGTGGCCATTTTACTGCCCAATACTTTCCAAAGCTGCAAATCCAGAAGCTGACTCATTCTTTGTTCAAAGCGTCCTTTCTAGATGCACTGCCTGGAACTCTGCATGGCCCAGCAGCCTCTGCCCCAGCCCTTGCAATACCAGGTGATACTGTGTCCAAGACCTCACTGAAGGAGAAAATGTGCAGGCTGGCAGCTGAAGTCCACCTTCCCTGCCAGCTTTGACGCCCTGAATAAGAGACTTAACCTCTCACAACCAGTTTTCTCCTCTGTAAGCAACCCTAATGAAACCAGGCCATCCCCAGAAAAGGCATGAACGTAGAAGGCAGATCAATTAGGAAGAAGGGGGCCAGCAGAATGGGGGATTCAAAAGAGGGAAACTTGGGGATGAGTAGATAAAAATACATATATGTATGAAAATTTCAAAATGAACCCTATTACTATGTATAATTAATACATGCTAATAAGATTATGCTGACTTTTAAAAAGTGATCTTAAGGAGATGATTTCTGAGGTCCCATATGAAAAGCAAATTTATTCAAATTCACTGCCGGTTCTGGCACATAAGTAGAAACTGCAATCAAAAGAATTTTTTCAGGGCTAGGGAGGCAAGAGGGCTCCTAATCCTCAGACCTCACATGGGACGTCCTCTCAGCCGAGACCACATGAGGCAGATTCAAAACTGCTTGCTGCTATTATTGCATGAAGTGAATCTCGTGTATTGGGAGGCCCTCTTCCCTTCTGCTGGGTGTAATATCTCGACTTTGCCTATCAGTTCTAGAAACTTTACCCTCTTTAGAATATTTTCATATGACCCATGTGACCTAGAGCTTAAAATGGAAATTTGAGGGAAGGGAACAGACTGGCACCTTCCTAACGAGGAGCGTAGTGACATCCTAGATCATGAAGAGCCTCGAAGGACCTTGGAGATCATCTCCCCTCAGAGTACACAAGCTTCCAACTTCAACCCTATCTTTGAGCCTTCAAGCTAGTGCCAGAATGGCTGCGTCCAAACACACAGCAGGCATCACGTACAGATTCTTGGGCTTCCATTTCCACAGATGAGTCTATGGTGCTGTCCTTGACTCAACAGTGTATAAAGATTTGTAGATGAGTCCAGTATGTTGCTAGCTATGCAGATTAATGGTCTAGGAAAATCTTCCAGGATTTAAACAGTCATTGAAGACTTCTGACATTGGTAAAGACAGAGTAAGCCCATCACAGGCTCTTCCCACTGATTAGGGTGAAATCCTTGGGCAGAGAGCAGAAGCAGCTACCTGAAAAGCCAGCAGTGCGGCCGTGAGCTGGCTAGTTGCTCCCTGCCTTTATCTCTCACCCGTGACATTGGAACCATCACCCTCAGAAGATGAGATAACACTTCTTATGAACTTGAAATCAGGTTGACTTTCTGCCAGAACAAACTAACAAAACTTAATGTTCTCTATATTTTCACAGGACCCATAGATCCCATAATGATATTCAAAATTATATAATTGGAAATTAGTCTATAAAGAGGGATACAAAGCAAAAGAAAAATCTGCCCAGTTCTTAAAGGACGATACTCAACAAATGCCAAATGGAATCACAAAAGCATCTTAAGGGACTGTTATCATTAATCACACCTCATGAAATAAAGATGAATTCCCTTACAATGAATGGAAATAAACATTGTCATTAAAATAATAGAAACTATAAGAAAAGAACAACGGAAATTTTAGATCTTAAAATAGGGTACCCGTTCTAGTTTGCTGCTCTGTTGCTGTGATAAAACACAGACCAAAAGAAACTCGAGGAGGAAAAAGTTTATCTCTTCTTCTAATTCCAAGGTCACAATCCATCACTGAAGGAAGTCAGGCAAGAACTCAAGGCAGGAACCTGGAGGCAGGGACTGAAGCAGAGGCCATGGAAGGAAGCTGCTTACTTGCTTCCCCTGCTGGGTCAGCTACTTTTCTGACCCAGGGTCACCTGCCCAGGGATGGCACCACCCATAGTGGGCTGCCCCCACCCACCAACTAGCAGTTAAGAAAATGCCTCACTGATGTGGGATTCCCCAGCTGAGGGTCCCTTTGCCCAGGTTGCTCTAGTTTGTGTCAAGTTGACAAAAAGCAACCAGCGCAGAACCCGAAAAAAAAAAAAAAAATCAGATGTACTTGACAGGGATGAAACAGGGAAAAAATGATCATTTTCCAGAGATTTCAAGAGAACCCAGAATCAATAGAATGGAAGAGTCCAGAAAGACATGTACATAAATGTGGTCAGTTGGTTTTTTGTGCAAAAGTACAGAGGAACTTCAAGAGAGCTAGAAGAGCTGGTTTCCACACATACGAACCTCAATCTCTACTTCATACCTCACACAAAAAGGTCAACTCGATACAGACAATAGGTCTAAGCATAAAATGTAAACACTTAGAAGAAATGCCTTTTGGGCTAAGTAAAATGGTTTTACGTGTTTTGCTTGTGAATGTCTTATCAGTCTTTTAAATTTATTTATTTTATGTATATGAGTATATGGGGCACTTATATACATGCAGCCAAAATACTCATATATATAAAATAAAAGTTTAAAGAAAAATGAAATCAAGCTTTTTTTCTAAGGCTTTTAAAACACTCATAGTCATAGCATATTTGTTCATAATTGTCCCAAGCTAGAACCAGATCAAGTAGCATTCCATTTACTGTGCTTGGTGTCTTCTTGTGTGACATAAATTTGGGGAAATTATGGGGTATTAGTGCTCCAAATATTTCTCACCGTCCTCGCTCCCTCCTGGCGTTCTCGTGACATGGACCCACATCTCTGCTGGCTAAATCAGTCTTCAATTATTCTGCTCCACTGATTTCCGGCTTTATCATCTTCGCTTTTGAGTTTGGGAAACAAATGAAGACTTTCCTTGCTGTGTCCTGACCACTAACGGTTCCACCAAAGGCAGTCTTCATTTCTACTGTAGGGCTGCTCCCCTTTCTGACCTTAGAGCTTCTGTCTCTGCTTACTTTACGTGCCTGCTGTTGCTTGACATCTTTGTTCTCATTAGAACCCTTTTCACATGAATCACAGCTACTTTAAATTCCAACACACCTGAATGCCAGCCTGCGTCTGACACTGGCTCTGTCTCTTCATGTCTTATGTTTTGCTTGTGAATGTGTTATTCTTTTAAATGTATTTATTTTATGTTTATGAGTGTATTGCCTGCATGTATGTGAGCATACCCATGTCATGCAGTTCCCTTGGAGGACAGAAGAGGGTGTTGGATCCCCTGGAACTGGAGTTATAGGTGGTTGTTAGCCACCATGTGGGTGCTGGGATTCGACCCCCGGTCTTCTGCAAGAGCACTGGCTAGTGCTTTTAACCACTGAGCCATCTCTCCAGCCCCTGCCTTACCATTTTGTGGTTGGTGTACTCTGATTAAATTAATTCCATTGTGTGGAATTTTCTACTCAAGAGTTTTTTACTCTATAGTTGAAGTAGGTTTGGTTTGTTTGTTTGATTGATTTTTTTTTATTTAATGCACCTACTTGTCTTATCAATTTGGGGGCAGTAGCTTTTCCTGAGATCTCAGTTCTCAAGTGGGTGTGTAGAGAGTTGATCTTTGCAAGTTGTTCGGCTTTTTACTTCTTGTTAAGACGGAGTGGCAATTTCCAAGTTCCTTAAATGTCAGGCTAGAAGACCAATGAACAGGCACTGTGGAAGATTCATACAATCAAATTCTACTCAGCAGTAAAAAGCAACACTATAGATGAGTCAACAGCATGGAAAAAATCTCAAATGCTCTATGGTAGCTGGAAGAAATCTGATCCAAAAGACCAGCTATTATCCCATTTCATTCATATGACAATCTGGGAAAGGCTCAAGGATAGGGATGGAGAAGTGATTAACAGTTGCAAGAGGAGCCAAAGTGTGTGGGATTGTAAAGGAAAAACAGAACAGTTTGGAGCTGCATCAGTCGGGGCTCTCAGACTGATAGAATTAATATGTATTGAAAGGGGATTCCTTAGACTGGCTTTCATGACACAGTGTGGGCAGTTCATCCATGGCTGACTCACACTGGAGAGGCCAAGAATCTGGAAGTTTCAGTCCATGAAGCTGGCTGCCTCCGTAGTCCCAATCCAGCACTTAAGGCCTGGAGAGTTCTTGGGTTGTTGCTGGTCTTCAGTCTATCCTGGCAGGCCGAAGGAGTTCTAATATCAGCCAATTACTCAGCAGTGGTAGCAACAGAACAAACAGATTTGCCAGAAAGAGTAAAGAAAGGCAGGCAAAAAGCAGCAGTCCCTTTCTCCACCACCCTTATCTGGTTTTCACCCGAAAGTGCTGTCCACATTGGCGGGGTAGGTGTGGGGGCTGGGGGAGGGGGTGGTGTCCTTCTCACTTCAGATCATTTAATCGAGAAAACTTTTCACAGCAGCTTGCCTGCCAGTTGATTCCAGATGTGACAAACTGACAAGCAAGACTGACCATTCCAGAGATGGTGCTGGTCAGTGAATCGGCATGCATGGAACTCATCAGCCCACTCACCAGAAGCACATACAGTTGATACACTTTTCAAATTGTCACTGTCCTACCCTATCTGCATGTTCCAGACCCTGCCATGATGAAGATCCTCCATCTTGTTAAGGCTGATCTTCAAAAATCACACTACTGAAAATGTGTGACAGGTCACCAAGCCGTCCGTCCTTTCAGCCTCAGGCAGGTGGGAACCACTGCACCCCTCCATGGTGCATGTGGCATGAAATGATGTTTGCTCTCTCTGCTATGGAGTGGAAAATGAAACCTTACTCTATAAGATAGCACAAACCTGTTCTCTTATGTTGAAATAAAATCAGTCCATTTTCCACTCTTACTGGTTTTAGTTTTTCTTTCATGAAATAGATATCTTCCTTCTATATGACAGCTCATCAGATTTTAAGTTTTTCCTGTGAGTTTTCACATTCCCACCATTGCTAGGTCTTCTCTGAGCACGTGACTGGCTCCTTGGGCTGTTTCTCCCATGGAAGGCATTTAAGAATACCACTCCTCAGAACACGACCTTCATTCTCAATATTTCATCTCCATCACCATAATAGAGCATGGTATTTAATTTTCAATTGCTTAGAATCTATAAGAACAAACTTACTGAATTGAATCCCATGGTGTCTGCCTTCACACATCTGCAAGTATGTAGAAGGAAATCTTTCTTTGCAGATTGCCAACATTGTTGTCAAGTTTTGTCTTTGACCTGTACCAACTCCGTAACTTCTAAGAATTCTTGGAGCACTTTGAAATTCTAACATTGGGAGACAACCCACAAGAAGGAATTCATAGACTTGAAGTATCACCCCCAAAATCCAACTATTACACAACTACAACCGTAGCTCAGCATCTATAAAAGGATCCACATCTATAAAAAGATCTGCTGTTGTCACACCATATCCTTAGCCTCTTTCCAATACCAAGTTACCTTGATGGCCCTGACCACTTACTCTCGAATACTACTGAGGCAGAATCTTCCAATCTTCCAGGAAACAAGAGGCCTGTCTTCTGTCCCAGCTAACCTTAGAACGGTGCTCCTTACTCACACAAGCCCCTCACCATCCCCACAGACACACTGCAGCTGACCAATATTGAACAGCATATATACTCAGTAAGAAATACATTTTTTGTCCTGTGGGTTTATGAACATTAGTTCAAATCCTTTGGCCTGTGACATCATGTATTAGTTACTTTTCTGTCGCTGGAATAAAATCCTGACCAAAGGAACTTGTAGAAGGAGGCATTGATTTGAGCTTCTGGCTCCAGGGGAATTACCGTCCGTCACGGCGGGGAGGCATGGTGGCAGGAGGGGGCTGGAGCAGGAGCAGAAGGCAGAGGCTCACATCTTCAAGCAGGCACAGGAAGCAGAGGGTGACTCGAGATCTGGTAAGGCTTAAGAACTCTCTAAGTCTGTCCCCAGTGACATGCTTCCTCCATGGCTGCACCTTCTAAGACCTCCCAAAACAGTGCCACCGACTGGGGACAAAATGTCCAAATACTATGGGAGACATTCTCATTCAAACCACCATATGTCATACAGCAACACAGGTTTCAGAAATTCTTTTGAAGTCTGTCATCCCCAGATATCTGACCCTCAATGAACTTTTGAAACATAGTCCAAATTACAATTTAAATTTGATCACAAGTGAGTTCTTTAAACTTTTATGTCTTCTAATTCCTAAGAAAAGAAAAGATGAAAAAAACAAAGCCCTTTTTTTTATGCCAGGAGTAGTGACTCACCATTGTAATCCATTAAGGAGGTTGAGGCAGAATAGTAGTAAATTCATGGCCATCCTGGGCTACATAGTGGCAAGTCTAGGTACAGAGAAAAACCCTATCTCAAAAACAAAAACAAAACAACAAAACAAAGACTGGAGATGTGGTTTGGCTGGAAGAGTGCTGGCCTGGTCTGCATGAGGTCCTGGTGTGATCCCTATTACCACATCCATCAAGAAATGGTGGTATGTGCCTGAAATCCCAGAAATGGTGGTATGTGCCTGAAAGCCCAGGTGGAGGTGGAGGAAGGAGAACCAGAAGTTCAAGGTCATTTTCATCTACAGAGTGGATTCTAGGCAGGACTGGCTACATGAGGCCCTGTCTCCACAAAGAAAACAACAAAACAAAATAAAGCCAATTTTTATAGGCTAGAAATTTCTGGGTGATATTTCTGCTAAAGTGCTATAAAAGTAGAATTTTGCCTCAGTAGGTTGACTTAAAATTGACAGCTTCGGGGCAATCTGCAAAGGACACTCAAGAGACGGAAGGCAAGCCACGGGCTAGGCGAGAATACCTGCAAAATGAACAGCTAATGAAATATTGCTATGCGAAATATATAAAGAACTCTTAAGGCTCAACAATAAAAAATTATAAGCATCCCAGTTTAGAAAATGAACAAACGACAGGAGCAGATACTTCTCCAAAGATATACGGAGGACAAATTAGCACATGAAAAGAAGCTCCACATCATATGTCAGTCGACACTGAAAAGTAAACAACCTGAGAGTCACTATGCAGCTATTAGAACAGACGATCTAAAGTTCTAACAACACCAAATGCTGCTGAGGACTTCAGGCAACAGCATCTTTTATTGATGATGAGAAGGCAAAATGGTGCAGCCATTTGGAAGACAGTTGGCAGCTCCTTGCTAAACTAAATACAGCATACTCTTACCATATGATCCAGTAATTGAGCTCCTTCATATTTACCCAAATGAGTTTATGTCAACACAAAAACTTATGTCTGCACAAAAAATGCAATGAATGTTTATAGCAATTTTTTCTCATAATTGCCAAAACATAGACACAACCAAGATGTCCTGCAGTAGTTAATCAGTAGTTAATGGATAAATAATTTGTAACACATTCAGAGAATGGAACACTATTCAATACTTCAAAGAAATAAGCTATCTAACCACAAGAAGACTCGGGGAACATTCAGTGTGCGTTACTAAGTGAAAGAGGCCAACATGGAAAGGCTACGCACTGTACGACTAACCACGTGACACGGAGGAAAAGGAGACGTAAGGCAGTCTGAAGACCGGTGGTTGCTGTGGGTTAGCGAGAGAGAATGAAATTAATGGCGCACGAAGGATTTTGAGTTTAGTAAGATCTTCCTGTGATATTATAACAGTGGGCACATACTCAACATTTTTCCAAACCCATGGAATGAACATCATCAAGGACGAACTCTAAGTGAACCGCAGATTGGGGGTCCACTAGTGGTGGCAAATGCATCATTGTCATGTGGACCTTTGGGGGAAGATGCGTATAAGGAGGCAGGGGGTATACACGAACCCTGTGACTTTCAGATTGTCACAATGTCCATTTGGAGCCAGAGATACAGGGACAAACCACTCTGAAAATTCCAATTCTCATTTCCAGAAAAACCTGAATCTTAAACTTAACATCTAATAATATCTCTGTCCTCTTTGAATGATTTTCAGGTGTAACAGAACAAATTATTCTCTTTTCCTTTTTTATCTATCTATCTATCTATCTATCTATCTATCTATCTATCTATCTATCTATCTATCTATCTATCTATCTATCTATCTATCTATCTATCTATATCTGTTATGTCTGTCTGTCTGTCTGTGTGGTAGGGTCTTGCTATGTTGCCCAGGCTTGCCTGGAACTCACTATGTTGACTAGAATAACACTGAACTTATGGCAATCCTCTTGCCTCTATCTCCCAAGTGCTGGGATTACAGGTATGGACCACAACACCCAGGTCGTTAGATAAACTAACCTTTCTAAAGTCTTTTTCTTCTCCTCGAGTCCTTCCACCTTTAAAGGGGAAGAGCCCCGTTTTAGCAATAGAGGGAAGTTTTGCTTGTTGACTGCTCTTGCCTTTGTTTTGGTTTACTCCATACCAAGTGCCTCTCACTTGAGAAAATGTCTCCTACCTGTCTTAATCCACAAATGTTATTAATATACATTTTTATTAACAGGGCCATAGAAAGACACGTGTGTTTTCCTGACAATATAGACTAAGTGTGCTTGCTTGCTGAGAAAGGGCCAGTCACACTCAAAGGAAAGAAAGGGTTGTTTGTTTACCTAGAAAATAAGGACCAGCAAATCAGAATTAGAGGAAGTCTCAGATGTTTTTTCTCCCAGCATGGATATCTCATAGGTAAAGAATCTAGAAAGGGAGCACAGCTCAGGGCAGAGCCGTGGCTAGAAACCCAGAGCTGAAGGGCTAGGGGTGTGGTTCAGTGGTATAGCACTTTCCTGGCATGCCAAGGTTCTAGGTTCCATTCCCAGCACTGCGTAAATAAACGCAGCTGTCCATCCAGTCCAGAGTTATTTCCACTATCAGCACAGCATAAACTTTTCAGGAAAGCCAGTAGACAACTTCCAATTTTTATAACAGTACTTTTAATCATTACCTTAATATTTAAGATGAGGTGACTATACCCTTAAATAAACAATGTTTTCAACTCCTTTCTGTATTATCAGTTGCTGCTTATCTTAGATATGACTCCTTAGATATGAAGGAATTTGAAGCCTTCAAAATCTCTCAAAATCAGACTTGCGAGACAGCTCAAGTGGGTAAGGGTATTTGTTGCACAAACCTTATGATCTTAGTTTAATCTCTGGACCCTACATAATGGGGGAAGGAGAAAATTCACTCACAAAAGTTGTCCTCTGACTGCCACACATGCTTCATGGCAAACACACACACACACACACACACAAACAAACACAAACACACACACACACACAAATTGAAAAAAAAATCTCTCAGTTACCATTCGGTTATATGAGTACATTTATTATGCTTTTTATTTTGGCACAAAGTCTTCCTATGTAGCCCAGGCTGGCCTCAAATTCCTGATCTTTCTACTTTGGCCTCCTGAGTGCTGGGATAATAGCAAAAAATCCACATAAAATTTTCAAATGTCTACTGGGTATCTGTGAGAACTCACAGATCACTAAGACTCTCCTTGCCCCTAACTAGTTCCTCACCTAATGAGTCAAAAGGCTAGTGAGCAACCAGCCAAAGTTCCCCATAGTGAGTAGTGTAAAGGGAATGTTCTGGGGACCCAGTCCTGGGGCCGGCACCTCTTACCTGGAAAGGGGAGGTGTGGAGGCCCCATAAAGAGGCGTCATGTGACTTGCTTCCCGAAGGATGAAGGAGATTCCAGGAGGGAGAGGGGAGGTGGAGGGCATTCCAGGCAGAGCACAGAACATGAGCACAGTGGAGAGGCATGAGGTCCTGGCTATTTTTGGAGAGGAGCGATTAGACTGAGAGGCTGGAAGAGAGGGTAAAGGAAGAGCCGAGGAGGAGCTGGGAAGCTAATCTGGAGTACGGTGAAGAAACTCAAATGCCACGGCAAAGTTTTGAACATGACCTCATAGCAATGGGGCACTAGCGGAGGTCTTCCAGCTTAAGGGTGTCACCATCAGATCTGCTTCAAGGACTCTGGGGGTTGTGCCAGATGAGAGGGAGGTGGGGAAGCTTGGTACAGGGCTTCTAGAACAGTCTAACAAGAGGGCAAGAAGAGGAGGCACAAGGACAGAAAGGAGAAGGAAACTCAAAGACATTGAACATTTGTTGTTGACACAGGTGACCAGTCATAAAGCAGCTATTCAATCTTTGAAGTATCTCCCAAGACGATCCCGCAGATTCTCTTCTAAACCTTTCAGTTGATTTCCCTTGTCAGTTTGCTGGCCTGTGGTACCCACTTCAAGGACTGTGCTACTCTAAGTTACTCCTAGAAGCTTTGTACTGGCTGAACAACACATGTATGAATAGCCTCTCCTGAGCCTGAGGGACTGGTTATACAAAGCCCTGCTAACCTCTTAGTGAGGCTGGAAGAGAGGCTGAATTTATACTTTGCTGTGCAGGTGCTCAAACCCAGGATCCTCTCTGCCATCTATATAATGCCACTGATTATGAAAAGTTCCATCAGTGCCTGGTATTTGGGGTGAAAGACCTGAGTTCAAGTTTTGATATTACCATTTGCTAGCAGTATGGCGGAAACTCTCAAGCCAGCTTCTTCATCCATTAAAAAGAGAATAAAAACACTTAAGTTCTCCCTCTGGTCCAGAGTGTGAGAAAAGAGTTGAAAGGATGTAGAGCTAAAGAGAAACCTCAGAGAACCAAATGCAGAGTGGTGTAGAAAAGGGTTATATAAGGGACACTACTGTTACAGCAAGCGACGGGCGCCACAGCATCAGGGGAACCAATGGAAAGATGTGGATGACGTGAATAAGTGAGCTATTTGCTTTGTTCCGCCCCATGTCGCTTCAGTAATGATAACAAAAGATCCATCCTGATGCGCTTAGGAGCCCCTCTGTCCATTTCTGTGCCTTTCACAGACAGGATGCAGGGCCAGACGCAACCTTTGAATGGTTGCTTAGAGTTAATTCTCTTTTTGAAATAAAAACCAAAGATAAATGTCAGACCACTGGTGCACAGAAATAGTAAAAAGCCCTAGTTACTCCAAGAACGTGGCGGACATTGAATACATTATGGTCCAATTATTTCTTTTCAGCAGGGTTTGGATGAGCAAACAGAAGAACAGATTCCTAGCCTTGACAATTCTTCTATAAAATATTTGTTCTTTTGTGTGGCATGGCTCAGAGCAGTGACTTAAAGTCAGGCATGGTAGGCAGCAACCTAGGGAATGTGAGATAACAGAGCTTAAGAAAAAATAATTGAAATGTCAATGCTTTTTCCTCTTTAGTGCATAGTTTTAGTGTGATTCATATATACATATTATAGAAATGTGTTTACACGTGTAACTTGCATGTATGTAAATATGAAAGTACACATGTATGTTGTTCAACATTTACCAAAGGAGCCATGATCAGACTTGGAGACCACTGTTGTGAAGAGGCTTGGGGATGAATCTGAGTTTGAACTTCTGTGTCAGCACTGTGCTGTGTGCTTCCCAGTGGCTTGCTAGGTTTAAGATATTCCAGGGGCACAGAGGAGAGGAAGAAGTGGATTTCAGTCCTAGCTCTGCCACTGACTCAAGGCTGTGCTTGGAGGGTGTTTTAAGAAGCTGTCTCATTACTCGCTCAAACAATGGGAGGAAAAATAATACCTTCTTGGCAAAGCTACTGTGAGGGTTAAACAAGGACTTTGCAGCACAGTGATGTTCCTTTCTGATCTTGAGTACAAAGACAACATTTAAGGTACGTGTTTTTAGATGGGTCTCAGTCTCACCCACTCTCTTACCTGGTCTCCGTCATGACATGTCTCTCAGTGGCTGATTCTCTTATGGTGATTCTAGGGGAATGGTGAGGTTCAATGGGTTCAGGTCTCAGCATTGCTGTTCGCCTACCATGGAAAGAGCCTTCGGCTATGCTGAGCAGGTGCCCTGCTATATGTGCCAAGGATACTTCATATGATTTACTCTCCACAGCACCCTAAACAGGATTTGGAACCTTCTTCATTTTTCATACAAAGAAGCCCTGGGAAAGTTCTATCCAACAGAACTTTCTATAGTGATGAGCTTTTTAACGTCTGGGCCACCCACTGCGTAGGCACTGGACACCTGGCCATAGGCACCTGCAAATGTGGCTCTTGTTACTTGATCGAGTAGCAGAATCAAAAGATTGCCAGTGACCTGTGGGACTCCAGAAGAGGTTTACTAAGAAATAAATCAGAAATACTGCTGAACAGGAAAGAGTGCCCATCGGCAGGTGAGAAAGCTTAAAGAATTACAGAAAGTAGAAAGCGGTGGATTGCCAGGGGAAGAAGGGCTGAGCACAAGCAGCCGAGGCCGAGCTCCAAACGCAGAACTGGTGGAAGCATGGAGGGAGGGTGGCTCTAGTCAAACACCAGCAAGACAAGAAAGGAAACGGGTTTGGGGCCAGCGGCATCCTGCGCTTTCCAGTGTGACTCCAAGTTAAGGTGCCAGGAAGCATGGAAGGATTTCTGAGAGCCAGTGGCCTCAAGAGGGACTGGGAATTCCCACACCGAGCCTCACATGAGCCACCACCGTCCAGCACTCTCCGTCCCAGCCCCACAATTACAGCGGAGAGATTCCTTCGACGTGAAACCATATCTCCCAAGAGGTGAACAGCGACTCTCAAATAAAATACAAACAAGCATCATGAAGAACACTACAATCAATAATAACCAAGCAAATAAAATTAATAGCACAAACAGAAGATGTCCTCTGAACTAATGTCATTACTGTCTTTGTAGCGATTCAAGGCTCTATGTTATTCATAAAGCAAGAATAAGCTGTGTTCAAGTTTGCTTTCTGTTACTGTGATGAGAAACTCTGACCATAAACAAGTTGGGGAGGAAAGAGTTTATTTCTTCTTAGACATTACAGTCCATCATCAGGGGACTCCAAAGCAGGAACTCAAGGCAAGAGCTTGAAGCAGAGACCATGAAGTATGCTACTTACTGGCTTGCTCAGTTACCTTTCCATGCTGAGATTTTGGCTGGCTTGATCTTGTACAAGTCTTGTGCATGCAGTCCCAGTGACCCTGAGTTTATGTGTGCAGTGTATTGCCAAGTGCAGCACACACTGTTTGACTAGAGACATCCACTCCCTCTGGTTCTTACAATCTTTCTGCCTCCTCTTCTGGGATGATCCTTGAGCCTTGGGGGAAAAGAATATAGTAAGATGCCACATTTAGAGTTGAGAACTCCACACTCATTCTCTCCATCTTGAACATCCGATCCCCCCGCCTCCACCTCCCAAGTGCTAGGATCACAGGCATGCACCAATACTGCTGGTTTATGCAAACTTGGGATGGAACCTAGGGCGTCAAGCATGCCAGGCAAGCATATTTATCAATTGGACACCCCTCACCGACCTGGCACAATTTTAAAAGCACTACCATCCTACAAGAATTCTGAAGATCCCTTAACCTTCCAGGGCATCAATTGCCTCATTTCTAAGATGAATAAGCTGTGTTGTTTCCCATAAAAAACAAAGACCAAGTATATTTCATATAAAGCAAAGCCATGTCCGTCTTTGTGAAATTACCACAAGCCTCAGCCTAGGCCACGAAATATTCTGTCAATCAATCAATGGCTTCATGGGCATGTAACTAAAGAGCTAACACAATTGATTGGAAGAGCCGCTTGTGTAAAGCTCCTGCTTGGGGTTTAACTAGAATTACATTCAATATCCAGGTCAACATAAATGAAAAGTATTTTGGCCTGAGGAACTAATGATGTGGATTCCCAGCTAGAACCTGTCATTGGCTGGGTTAGTGCCTCAGTTTCCCCATCCTTAACATGATGAGTTGTGTTTAAATCTCCGGACTTCTTCTCCACTATTAAATTCTATGAGTAGTACGAATCTGTAGTGCTTGATTAAGGCTGAATTGTATGCATTCCAGGAAATTTTATACTGCCAAAGAAAACAGGGCCTATGGAGAGTTCACAAGACTCACCCTAAAGATGATGTTATGGTGATTAAGAAATGTACTACTGGGTTCACTTTTTTGAGATGAGGTCTTACTATAAAGTCATGGCTAGCCTGGCACTCACTCTGTAGGCCAGGCTGGCCTTGAACATGCAGCAGTTCTGTGCCCAGCTCTCCTGTGCTGGGCACAGAAGTGGATATACTACTGTTCTTGGTTCAAGCTGGGTCAAATTCTTGGGAAGAAAAAAATGATGAGCAAAATAAATCAAAACGTAAGAGAAAACATTGCTTCATCAGAGAAGCAGGCTTTCTGACTGACAGCTGATACCAAGCCCTCCTCCTCCATAAGCTTCCTTGGAGAGATCAGCTAAGTGTCGCTCCAGGCCCCCATCACTCTTATTTTTAGCTTTTGAGTTCTCCTCACCAGTGTAGTGACCTGAGATTTGGAATTCCAGAAGGCTCCCAGGCATGCCTCATGATTCATTTTCAGGTGGTACCCTGTGCTGGTTTCCAGGACAGGCGGAGGGCGGGGGCGGGGGCAGGCGGGGGATCAGAAATGATTTTAAAAATAAAACCCCCTGCTCACCTTCCAAGTCCAAACTCTTGATCAGAAATTGTACACTTCACAGACGGACCCCTTAGTGACACAGGAAAATGGTAATTAAAATAGAACCTGACTGATATTGTTCTCCAAGAGCTCCCAGCTGGCGTTGGGGGGAACACAACTACGGGCTTTGGTCACGGGCTATTTTTGGCCTCTGATAGCAGTTGTGTTACTCATGTCTTAGTCACCCCCTCCCCTCGGCCTCCCTCCTGCCCTTCCCTCACCAAGCCAAGGCTGGTGACAGCCTCCACATATTTAAAGAGGACCAGAGTTCCCCTTACTCACTTGAGCCAACAGAGACCACACAGGCAGGTGAGTGGGGCAAAGAACACACTTAGGTTGGGGGTGGCTGGCTGGGTGGCAGCTTGGGACTATACAGGACTGTAGAGTGGAGTTGTATTTTATACCCAAGTACAGCACCCACTTTGGTTACATGTAGGAAGGGTGGTGTCATATGCTTGGTCATCATATGAATCTAGCAGCTGTTTTAAAATTCCTTAAAGCATGGTTAATATTTGGGGGTTCTGGGCCTAGAGGTGGGGCTCAGTCAGTTGTAGAGCCCTTGCTTAGCATGTTCAAAGACCTCGGTTTTATCTCCTCATATCACAAAAAAAATCTAACTAAAAGTTGAGGATTTCAAGGGAAACTTGTAGGCAGAGATACGAGTATGGAATCAATCTGGGTCTAAAGCTGCAATCATAGTGAAATGGTTCCTGTCTGAGTTGGAAGGCCAGAAAGCAGAGGGAAACATTTCATTGAACCAATGGCCGATCTACCTAGCCGTAATCTCAGAACGATCACCAAAGCAGCGGCTGCAGGACTTTTAGGAAGTCCCTGCCCTAGGGGTTTTGTACCCTCTCCCTCAAGGGTTTGATGCAAATATGCTGAAGTTTTTCTAAACTCTAAAGCAGGTGGTCAGAGATCCGACATCAGAAGACAGTCTTTCCCAGGCTTAAATTGTAAGGAGCTGTGCTAGTCAAAAGACGTGGATGGATTGCTGAGATTTCAGGTTTGTTGGTTTAAATAGATGTTACACACCGAAGATGTTCAGCACCAGGCCTACTTTTAAGCATTCAAAATTAATCAAAACTGGTCCTGAAAAAAAAAAGACACTGCGATGTTGAAAATCCATTAAAAACTCTTATTTAGTGGGAGGATTAATTCCCGGTGGCTGCGGGGGGTGGCTCCGTTTGCTCTAGGTCTCAGTCAAGGATTTCTTTCTAACATCCAGCGAATGACCAGGCTGACTGAGGGTGAGAAGCACTTCTAAGCAGTGGCCTGGGTGGAAATAAACCTGCCACTTCTAATTTCTGCTCCGGGCCTGAGTTTGGGAGGGACTCCTTGATGGAGGAGCTGGGTGAACACCGGGGAGGCCCGTCTAATTGACGCACAGAGCAGTCAGTTAATAAACAGTATGGACCGTCTCCTGTGCCGGGGCTGGGCCAAACAAGGCAGCGCAGGCTAAAGTGGGCAAGCGCCAAAAGGTAGGGAAACGCTGATGCCTGTGCCCTTGATTCACTTTTGGGACAGAGTGTCAAGAAAAATGAAATGTTGTGAAATAAACATGCTGTGCCGTTCTCCACAAAACATAGACAGAGGGTATCCGCTATGAAACAGTGCCACGGCCATCTCCATGAAATTGGCAGACTCTCTTGACTATAAAATATTCCATTATTCAACCAATTTATCACAATGTGTGTAAAATTGCTTTATGACCCAGAAAATGTGGGTTTTCCTGAGCTGACTTTGGTTCATTTCTGAACAATTTGCTCACTTGTGGCCAGTGGTGGTAACTCTACCGTTGGACAGGAGGTGAGGCTAAGGCACGGATCGGTGCTTGCTTACAAATGGGCAGACAGGTGCTCTGTAGTCTGGACATACGAGCCATCCATCAGAGGCAGGAGAGCCCACTGAACAGGGCTGAGAGGCAGCACGGGGCAGTGTGAGGGAGCAAGCAGCAACACTCAACACCGACAGCCTTTCCCAGGAAGTGGAGATGGAGTGTTGGTAGATACAAATTCATGGCTTGGGAAGCAAGAGAAGAAAGCAGAGTCTGTTCAAATTCTAGCTCTGAAGAGCCCCTAGCTTCTCAGTTTTCATTTTTGGAACAATAAAATCAAAGTACAACCACTTGCCCCAAAGGGATTTGTGAGAATTGTATGAGATAAAGTATTGGAAAGTACTTTGGGAAGCTTAATAAAAGCATTTGAATAAGTGAGGTCTTTCATAAAGGCATGGGATCCTCTCTGGGTTAGGTAAGACGCCTCTGCAGTACGAGGTGATGATAAAAGTCCAGACGTCAGAGTGGCTAACAAGCTGATCACGAATGAAAAGATGATTGATGTGTTTGACAAGAGGATACAGGCCCAGGAGAGTACATTAGGAAATACAGGTCCAGGCAGGCAGCCTTCCAATCACAAGCATGCTCCTCAGATGTCTGGGAATACTGTACGTAGGGTTGGGCTTCATGGCCAAAGAGAAACGTGAAGCCTACCTGTGTGAAAAACTGCAAGCGTTCCTCTCAGGGAAGCAGTCAGTAAGGGAGGCAGGGATTGTCCAGGGGCCATGAAGTATGGAGCCACTCAGAGGACTTCCTCTAGCCCAGCGCTGTTGATCATGATTCAGCGGTTGCTTACCTGTGGTCTTGAAATGAGTGTGAACTTGTTTAAGTGTCACAGGAAGTCCTGGAAACATCATTCTTCAGAGGAAAATACCCAAGTTCAAGAGAGCATAGCAATCTCCTAGGGCCACGTGGCGGCAGAGCCAGGGTCTCTGCTAGGGCACGGTGTGGTCTTAAAAGCACAAAGGTCAAACAGAACCAAGAGTGAGCTTCAAGAGCAGAAGTTAGCCATGCTGTAGATCATTTGGAGCATGTCCTACAGTCTTCTTCTCACGGAATGTCTGTCATGCCTGGAAGCCAGCCCTCCTGATTATTTCTAAGCACAGACTGCTTCCAGGCTTTTGCAAGAGTCAGTCGTGAAGAGACTTCATACTGCCATAAGCTTAGAAGGAAGCCACTGCCCTTGACTGTTCTGTCCAGGAGCAAGTACTAGGCCACAGGGACCCTGTGGGCACACTGCTTTCCTTCAAAGCCCCAGTGGCTTGCAAGAGAGCTGCAGAGAGGCAGGTTGGGCCTGAGGCCAAGCTTGTGGCTCTGTCTGATTCGCAATCAATGGTACAGACAGCCTGAGCTGGGAGCTGCCTCTCCTCCTGCACTGCTACATCTGGGGGGCAAACTCTGAAAGCTGGAAAACAGAGCTTTGCTTGTTTTGCAAAAATAGATTTTGAAAACTGGAGAGCAAATAAAACCATCATCAATCATCGTAATAATGAAAGTAACAAAAAATCACTGGATCCCTGTGTGTGCCAAGAATTTACGGAATATAATAGCCATTGTCTTTTTGTCTTCTAGAATAAGGAGTGGGGGCCGTGCTCAAGAATCTATCATGGATTGAGAGAAGAGAGTGCTTGGGGGGGTGGCCACTAAGCAACATTTGCTGTTCAAGTCCTTAAGTCAGTCTCAGGGCTTGAAGGACCCTCAAAGGGGCTTCACCATATTGCAGCCACTCAGATATCTATCCTCACAGGAGTTAGACGCCCAGGAAGTCCCTTATATCAGTAAATTGAATTCCCTGGGACTCCTCTGACCCCATGAAGAGATGATCGCTCTGTAAGATCTCAATTCCCACTGCCTGGGATGGTTGGTTGTTGGAAATGCCTGCTCATGCCTGTTCCCTGGACAATATGTTGTGGCAGAGCTCACACATGGAACAGGTTGACTAGACTTTGAATTACAGCTCTCCCATTTATTTGCTGTGTGATCTTGATCAACCTACCTAAACTCTCTGTCCAGTTTTCTCATCTGCAAACTGGGATAAAGCCTTTTGCTGTGCAGGGCTTCTGGAAGATAATACATACAATATGGTGATGAAAGTAGGCCATAAATAGTGGCTAATAGTAACACAGCTTTGGAGTCGGAGATCCGAGTTCTAGTCTAACCATGACATGATCGAGCCATGTGATCTAGGGTGAGGGATGTAATTTCCCTAAGCATACACTTCCTTATCTGGAAATTCCTTTCAATAGCATCTACCTGGAAAGGCTGTTGGTCATAAGATGCTGCAGTGCCTGGTCCAAGGGCTGTGCCCCAGACCCCTTGTCTTCACTGGTAACATGTCTGGGTTAGTACTGATTATAATTAAGAATCTAGATGGGGATCTTACAAGAATTCTGCCTCAGCCAGTATAGACAGTTTAGGATTAACCTGGTGAGCCAGCAGTGAGATGAAAACATAATAGCCGAGCTTCTGGGGGTTTCCATTCTGAGTCTTGGCCCAAGGCTCCCTCACAGAATTCTTAATGGGCCCCTAAGAAGAAACAGAATCACTGAGTGTTATTTTGTGTTCCCCACTCACCATGCTCTAAGGCATTATCTTTCAGTTTCCAGCTGTTGGGGGAGGGGTATGGGGGAAGGATAGGAAGACGGTCTCCAATATAAGTTTGGCTTTATTTTAGAGAACTCAGGCAGATCATGGCAATTTAGAGTGGTAACAGAATTAGTGCTTACATTCTTTAACCTTGAGCTGTGTAATTTACAAAGTAGTTTTGACAGTCCTTGAACTGAAATAATTCTCTGAGCTATACAGTGACAGAAGGGGCTGGTGTCCTAATTTTGGAGAGGATGCTGGAGTTCAGAGACGCTGAGTGGTTTTTTTTTGGATCACACAGCTTTGAGGAGTTAGAAGGAATTGGAACACCGGTTCTTACCTGATCCCATCAAGTCACTGTACCACATTCCCACGTACTGGTAATTCACTTCCACAGCATCATTGGTTAAGAAGCCTATCCAAGACCATCTCTCACTGGGATCAGGGTATCCAAGACTGGGTCCGACCTGTTCCCAGCAGGCCTAGTGGGGCCCTGACTTCTGCCTCATCCTCATAAATTCCTGATTGTCTCCCTTTTTGACCCTGACTTGTCTCTGACAACAGCCATCTCAGGGCCTGGTCCAGAATGTAGCGCCAGGTGGTGTGATGGAAGACTGTGACGCCGGTGATAAACAGCCCTGAGTGACAGGCAAGCCTATATTCAGTGTCCCACCTTCACTGACCCCTGCCAGTTCCAGGCAGCACTGATAAACAGTGGCCCATCTCTTGGTGCTGTGCCAAGGTAAACGTTCATGCTGAGCCTGACTCTGAGTGTTGAGACACAGCTATTCCAAAGCAATGTGGAGGCCAAAAACACCATTTGTAAGCCAGGACGCAAATGTATTTGGAAATCATAGACTTAATTAGCACACTGGTGGTGTCTGATTAACCCGTAATAAGAAATAGCATTTTCTTTTGAATAGTTTCTCGCTATTGCTTTAAAGTCCATAATTTTCCATGACTTTCATGATGGTCCAGTGCACAAGATTATTTATTAACATTTTCCCCTCAAGTTCAAGGTCACAGATCAGAATTAGAACCTATGTCTTTAGATTAGAGACACTTTACGACGCCCTCTGCCCCTTGGTCTGTAAGCACAGAAGAGGAGAGCAAGGACATTTTTGTGTGTAGCCTTTACTGCTACTCTTCCTTCTTTAGAATAGATCTTGCATCTGTTAATTGAACACTTACAGATTTTTATTTCAGGTTTTGAGTCCTGGTGTGTGTAAGACAGATAGTTATCATCACTTAAAAACAAGCTGCACTGAGATGCATTAGCTGGTGAGGGAAGTATTATCTGTAATCTCATCCTCATTTTGAAAAGAATGTCTAGGCAAATGTGTGAGAAAAAAAAATTCTCCCAGGGAGCACAGTGGTCTCCCATTAAGTTAGGGGCATGCCGAGGAAATCGGACGACATGAAATGAGAAATTTGACCGGGGGTTGTTTTCCTTGAAAATTTCCACGTCATTAATTTCACAAGTGTCACTGTCATATTCTCGAATGAAATATATTACACTTCTCCTGTATCTCATACTATGTTGAAAGTGGGGATCAAAATGAACAAAATTACGCGATTCCACTCTTTTGTAGAGAATGCATTATCTTTCATGAGGGTATGAGATGGATCTGGGAAAAGAGAGTTAGCCAAGAAGATACTCCAAGAGGTTTATTTCTATTGTGATTGAAAATGAGAGGTCAGACAGTCTTCAAAATCTATTCCAATCCGAGATCTGTGGTTTGAATGGAGTCCAAAGGCTATTTAGACTCTTGGAGGACATATGAAGTTACTATGTATTTGTGTTTATTTTTTCTCTGCCTGAAATGTCCTTCCCTTTTCTCTGGACCTGCCCGGACTCCTGCTTGTCCTTTAGAACTGTCTGAATGTGATCTCTTCTCTGACTTCATGCCTTTTCCCACTGGAGTTTCTGTGGCAGTTGGCACAACTCTTCCCCCGTCCGGAGTCCTCGTTCCTGTCTGTCCTCACTAGAACGTGGGCTTCTCAGTGCCAAGGGGACACAACTTGCTCATTTTTCTATGTTCCCTCCTTGATCTACCGAGGGCCTAGTGCAGTGCACAAGACAGGCAGGTACTAAATGCACAGTGGGTAAGTGGATGAACGAGCAAATACAGACTTCATCCAGCTTTCACCTCGCTTAACTAGACTAAGTAAACTGAACTGCAGAAATGAACCTTCTTTCTCTGAATTAATTTTCTAAACTTTTATTAGAGAAGCTTGCTTCTACCAGAGGAGGTACGGGATGTTCCCAAAAGGGAAAGGCCCGGCAGACAGCCTGAGAGGGTGGGTTCTGACCTCCATCTGTTGTAGTGGCTGTGATCTCAGCAGACTGCCAGAGAGTGCTGAGTTCTGGCCTCCCTCTGGCATAGGGGCTGAGAACACAGGGGACGGCTTGCACGTTTGGATGAGGACATTCCTGTCAGTCTTGGTGTCATATTCAGGGAACTGTTTGCTGTTTATTTTGTTTCTTAGCAAAAACTGTCTTTGCTGTGAGGCTGAGACGCAACCTGGAGAGTTGACCCAGGAGGGCTCAGTGTTAATCAGCAACTATTATAAGAAGGTGACTGGCTTCCCAGAAGGGAAAGAAGGTCAGAGCGGTCTCTTTGAGTGGCTTGATAGTGCTTAGTGCCCATGACAAGATGACACATTGGGGTTCTTAGAAGCCGAAGGATCCCAAGGAAAATCCAACCCCCTTGGCTGATGGCAGAGTTTCAGAAGTTCGTTGAGTATCAGTGGCTTAATTCTGCTTTGCACTTGGGAAGCTGAAAATCTGAATTCAACTTAAAGATGCATGAAAATTATGGCTTAACATCCTTTTTGTCAACATCTCTTAAACATCACCCTCTAGCGAACATCCAGTGAGTAGAGAGCTGGGCTGTAGGCAGGATGTTTCAAAGGCTCAGGGGGACAGCTCAGTACCATCTCCTGCTGAGCCCTGTGAGCCTGAAGTCCCTTCCCATGCAGTGCCTGTCATCTGGCCCCCTAAACGACACTGCTGCACAGCAGAGAAGAGCATGGCTGTCCTCATTGCCCTCGTCGTATGGGGAGGACGAGATAGAGAGAAGCTGTGGCCTTCCTCTAAGCCACACACACAGCAAGTTGAGGGCAACCGAGAGCACAGGGTGCCTTCCCAGACTGCTGACCCACTACAGTGCCAGATTCTACTGCCTGGGCAGTGACATGCTTCAAAAGAGATGCACGAGAAACAACTCTGAACAAGTTTTATATATTTTTGCTAGATTGGTAAGTGCAGACTTTGCCTAATGGGTAGACCACTATTACCAACAACACTGCCTACTCCCAGGCATAGCAAACCAGAACTTGTACTGTACTAAGATCCAGGGTGATCTGGGGAACTAGGTAAGATAATATGTTCAGAAGTGACTCCCCATTTCTGACAAGATATTTTAAATATTTTTATTTAAGTTTGTGTGTATGAATGCTTTGCCAATGTGTATATAAGTGCACCCATGTCGTGCAATGCCTGTGAAGGCCAGATAAGGGCATCAGATTCCCTGGAACTGGAGTTAAGGATGCCACCATGTGGGTGCTGGGAACCAAATCTCGGTCCTCTACAAGAGCAGCCAATGCTCTTAAGCACTGAGCCATCTCAGCTCCCACCAATGAGATTTTTTTTTTTTTGGTCTTTTTGAGACAGGGTCTCCCTGTAGCCCCAGCTGTTCTGGAACTCACTATGTAGACCAGGCTGGCCTTGAACTCACAGAGATCTGCCTGCTTCTGCCTCCCTAGTGCTGGGATTAAAGGCATGTGCCACCACGCCCGGCTCTCCAATGAGATATTTTTAAACCTTAAATGGAAAAAAGAATCTTTGCATATAATTTTATGCACAGAAAATTAGCTGTTTATTCCTTTAAGGAACCCTGTGTGCATACAGACAGATGTTACTGAAGTTTAGCAGAAGAGAAAAGTGAGTTGACTCAATAATGGGATGCCTTAACACCATTTAATGTCTGAGCTGCTTGTAGAAGGCAACCCTTTGCTGAATGAGTGAATGAGTCACTCAGCAGTCAAACGAATGGGCTGGTCCTTGTCCACAGATCACTGTGCTACTGGAGACCTGTTCACCCCTAATGCCACCTAATCTCCGGTATTTGCTTGCACTCCCTCAGCTTGACCTTGGCCAGAGAATCTTTCACAATGCCAAACTGGGGTGGAGGCGCGAAATGTGGAGCCTGTGAAAAGACCGTGTACCACGCAGAAGAAATCCAGTGCAATGGTCGGAGTTTCCACAAGACCTGTTTCCACTGCAGTGAGTAGGGTGGACCCCAGAGTGGCTGGCATCATGGGGCATGTCTCAGTTTTCATCCAATCCTGATAACATTTCTTAGCACTTCTCACAGCACAAATGGACATGCAGGAGCAAGCCACAGGAGCCTGTAAGGAATACAGCCTGGGGTTCCACCCACAGCCGCAGCTGGAGGAGAGCTCGCTTGAGCACCTCCTCCAACCATGTTCCCACCCAGAGGCTGTTTTCCACGCCTCAAAGTCAAAACAAATGGGCTGGCTCCTGCTCTCTGTGGAAAGCCTGACCAGGGGTGACATTTGCAAAGTGTGACTTGGCAGAAAAAGGAAACCAGCAGTTGTCTGGAGCCAGAGTAGATCTGCCTCCGTGTTGCCCCTGCTGGCCAGCTGTCACTGAAACCAGCTGTGACTGGCCTTTCCTAAGAAAGAACGTATGGCAGGCAGTGGGCAACACTGACCGTTTCTCTGTTTGGGGACTAGGCAGCAGAATTTCATGAAGGGAATCTCTACCATCAGCTTCCAGACACAAATTTACAAATGCCAAAATAGAGGGGTGCTTTAAGAGTGATCTACCCCAGAATCTTGTGATTCTAAGCATGCAGGCGTGTGTCTGCAAGCAGAGTGAGGGCGAGGTCCTGCACCTTCAGATTCCCACTCCAGTGCTCCATGGCATCACATCCTGTGGTTTCCTAGTGCCTAGTTCTCTCCTGGGAGAAATTGGCTGTGGCTTCGAAATGGGCCCTTGCCTTCTCTGCTTCTAGGCTGAGGATCTGGCTCAAGGACTGGCTCTGCTGGGCATCTGGCAGCCTCTTCACCTGGCTCAGTCATCGCCCTCATGCCTCAGCCTGGTGGCTGGCTGCGAGCTATCTACGTGGTTCCTAATGTTAGGGCATGGAGATGCACGCTCACCTGTACTCTGCCAGAGTGACTCGTTCTCAGCTGCAGCTGCTTCCAGCAGACAGACACACATTTGTCTTTTGTTTTGTGAGATAGGATCTTACTATGTGGCCCTGGCTGGCCTGGAATTTGGTATGTAGACCAGGCTGGCCTTGAATTCACAAAGACCTGCCTGCCTCTGTCTCCTGAGTGCTGGGATTAAAGGTGTGTAACACCACCCGGTCACACATTCACACATTACAGAAGAAAACGAGGACGCTGCTTTGGGTGATTAGGCTGGCAGACTTCCTGAGGGGCAATTCTCTTCATGTCATAGTACAAATCTCTCCTGTCCATCATACGCATTACTATTACAACTATCTACAGCTTATCAGTAGAGTCCCTTTCATAAGCCTTTGGCTTTTGTCCAAAAATAGCTAATGTTCTTTGAAAGAGCTGAAACAGAGAAAGACAGCTGGAATTAAAGACCAAGCGAATCGGAGTAAGGTTTGAGTCTGGGCTTTGTCATGGACTAACTGTGCAACTAAGTAAGTTATTTTACCATAGTGCTTCTCAGTGTCTCTCTCTGTAAGGTAAAGATGGACATTCCCACTCCATAGTTTGTTATAGGAAGAAAAAGGCATCCTCTACCTGGAAATAATCCAGCCTTCCTGCCCTCGTCCTGCTTATTGACTTTGATGCCTTGGTGGGAGGTGGAAGACCCCTGAAGTATGGGGTGCCTTGACTTTCCCAGAGGAAGATGCTGTGCTCAATGGAGCCACAGCAGAAGGGTTTGTATACTTGGTAGTACATTCCCTTTGACCCAATCCACAGGATGAGAGCCAAGCGGTGTGGGTTTCAGCAGGGTGGTCACGGGGGGGCTGGAGAGGAGCACACGTTTCTATATGGTCCACGAGCTTTACCAGACTCCAGCCAAGCCTCTGCTGGCTGGAAACAGGCTTCAGGGAGTCAGCTCTACCTCAGCTGTCTTCTTAACAGTGCTGTCCTGCCTTCTAGATAAAACCCCATAGTTGATTTAATCTTCCATTTCAGTGCTGTCCAAAAGAAATAAATGTAAGCCATATATTTAAATTCAAATGTTTTAGTATTCATCACTTTACAACTATGCCAATAAAAAGTAGGTAAGAATAAATTTTGAAATATTCTATTTAATACAATATATCAGAAATATAATTCCAACGCTTAGTCACATATGAATTATTCATTTTACATTCTTTTGTGTTTGCACTGTTTGAAGTTGGATGTGCATTTTATGCTAACATCAGATCAGCACATCACAGCTAGTCACGTGGAACTGGGCAGCACAGCTCTCTATTGATGTGTACAAAGCGCTTCAGGGGCCAGTGAGATGGCTCAGTAGGTAAAGATGACTGCCACCAAGACTGACCTGAGTTTAACCCTCGGGACTCACATGATGGAAGGAGAGAACCAACTCCTATCATCTGTCCTCTGATCTCCACACACGTACCATGGGATGTGCTTAACAACTCACATTCCACAATATGTGTGTGCATGTATTGCTTGCATGTAGGTAAGTGCATCCATGTCGTGCAATGCCCGCAGAGGTCAGAAGAGGCTGTCAGATCCCCTGGGACTGGCGTTATGGACAGTTGTTCTTAACTGCTGGGCCATCTCTCCAGTCCCCTTAAGAATTATTTTTAAAAGCTCTTTGGAAGCTAGAACTGGCCAGGGCTCATACAGTACAGGGTGTCTTGGGTGCTGGGAATGAGCACTGGATTGAGTCAAGGGATCCGAGGTCACTGATAGCTCTGTAATTCACTGCTAACAGTGGGCAAGTCCCTTGTCTCTAATGACATGCACATTCGCTTGCTCAACAAGTATTTACAGACCCAGGTCCTCTGCTATGTTTTGAGGACATTAAGGTGGAATAGTTTTGCACTCTGGAACTGGACACCTAGAGCACCAGCAAATATGGGAGCAGTGGTGGAGGGCGGCCACTGACAGCAAGATACAGTGTATGTCTTCTGTGTCCCAGTATGAGGCGTCCCCCAGAGTCTTCTTCCAAGACCTGCCCTTGTTGGAAGCCTTACAAAGGTCTCTCATGCTACTGGCTACTCTCGATTTTTTTTTTTTTTTTTTACAAAAATTGAACCTATAAATACTTGAATAAACTCCCCCCATTCTCCTGTCTTCCAAGCTCAACCACTCGCCTATGGCCCATCTTGCTTCATTTATCATCTTCAATTACTCTATTTTTTAAAAACCAACAAAATGCCACTTGAGGAAGGCACATTAACCTGAAACAATCTCATCCATGCCAGAATGCTTATAATCACTTGGAGGAACTGGTTTAAAAATAAAAAAGACAAATAAATTGAACACACGTTTTATTATTTCTGGGGTTATGGCCTCGCTGTAAGAACTGTGTGTCAGTATGGAGTCTTAACGACCACTGCTGCACACTTCAGCATTAAGTTGTAGAAATCCTTTATGTTTTACAGCTGCCTTAGAGTTACGCTCATAGGCTCTGCTTGTTGAAACAGTTTCCATGCGGCAGTCTCCTGGTCAGGTCCTGAACAAGGGCTGCCTCTCAAGGGTTCAGACACAGACCCAAGTAAGGCTGAGCTGGTTAGGAAGTGAAGAGAAGGTCAAGGAAGAAAGGGATCCCCGAGTTGGTGTGAGATTAGAAACACACAGCATTTTCAAGTCAATATATTCTTAAATGTATACTATTAAATATTATGAGAATGATCACATATTTTAATTTACATCTTTAAAAGTTTCCCCTTCCCTTGAGATGCAGGTGTAACTCAGTGGCAGAGTTCAAGGATATTATGCTTGAAACCCTAGGTCCAATCCTTAACAACACACACACACACACACACACACACACACACACACAGAGAGAGAGAGAGAGAGAGAGAGAGAGAGAGACACTTGTAATCTTTTTCAAGTTTGAAATCTTCCTATAAACTTTGTCTTTGGACTTAGTTGCCGTATATTTGGGGACAAATTATATGAGGTAATCAATATATAGTGTCCAGGTGGCTGACTCAATAGGAGTGTAAGGGGACAACAAGCCAGGTGTGCCCCTTCTGCCCTGCCCGATTCCAGAACGGGACACAATTTCACAGTGTTCTTCAAAGACCTCGCATATAGAAACTACTCCTACAGGACCAGGGCATAAATACCTGCTGTCATCTGGCATAATTCACTAAGTTGGTCAGGGTCATTGGTCCTAGCAGCCCTAAGATTCCACACTTGGTGGCAGTGCTGGCTCTGCCCTTTTCCAGCTGAACATACCTGTACCCTCTCTGTGGTCTCCTTCCACCATCTGAAAACTCAGAACCCTCTCAAGAGTGACTCGGGACAAATGCTCTGTCGGGAATCACAGTTGTGTTCCTGGTCTAGGGCCCCGGAACAGAGCACTGGGGTGCAGAGGGTAGAGGAGTCAGCCCTAACCCCCTGACCCTTCCTTTCCTTGGCAGTGGCCTGCAGGAAGGCTTTGGATAGCACCACAGTGGCGGCTCACGAATCAGAGATCTACTGCAAGGTCTGCTATGGGCGCAGGTATGGCCCCAAGGGGATCGGGTACGGGCAAGGCGCTGGCTGCCTCAGCACGGACACGGGAGAGCACCTCGGCCTGCAGTTCCAACAGTGAGTTACTACCAAGCTTCCTCCCCCCCTGTTAGGAGCCTCCAATGATGAAAACAGTTCATTCCGTTCCCATAGCAACACTTTCTGGAAGTGGGAGAATGGACTCTTATTGTTGACTTGCTGACAACAGGAATACTCAGTCTGACCAAGTCCTAACAATGTGTCATCTCTCCATGACGTTCTTTAAATCATGCCTTTCTGAAGGGCAATTACTTTTACATGATGGCTCTTGGTTTGCATGTCAAGAGAAGACCCCGAATGTACAGATGTTCCATTGTTTGGCATTGCAAACTGCATGGACTCTTTCCCCGCCTTTGAGAGTTTCTGTGTAAGCCACATAAATATGGCAGGAAAGCAATGGCCATTCTCTGTGTGCTTGCCACTGAAAGATTTCGTCCTTAGCTTGTAAGATGACTAATGTCTGCCTCACAGGGGAAGGGGTCTAGGACCCCTGAGGGTTCTGTAGTCTCCTTGGTGCCTGCTGCTTGCCCACACAGTGCTGATTCCCACCTCCTCCCCCCAATCCTAAGGCACTGGGATATCACATGGCCACCACCATCTCAATCTCCTCCCCTGGATCCTCTGGCCAGAACTGAGGACAGTCTGATGATGGCTAGTCTGCAGCTGCTATCTGGCCAGGTGATATTTGTTCAGGCTTAGCTCTGTGGTGTAACTGGTCAGAAAGACCTCGCTGAATGGATAGAGTCCCTCAGAGTTCTCCCCCTGACAGCAGTGTGCATCAGAGAAACCACTTGGTCCCTTAAGGAGAGAGTGATCGACCACAGAGCCTGGACAAATGGAGGGCTGTACTTAGATGCTAAAGAGAGAACCTCTATTACTTCCTCTCATTACTTTATGGAGCTCTCTCGACCCGCTTTCGCCCAGCTCTACCAGCCAGGAGCTGTGAGGTGCTGTTCCCAGTCTGGTCCTCCGTCTTTGTGGTGATGCTCAGGAGTACAAAATACAGGGGACACCTAAGGGTCGGACGGTGCAAAGGGCCGGGCCTTTGCCTCTATTTCAGATACTGCTCTCAAGGGGTTAGCTGACCTTTGGGTACATGACAAGACATGAATTATGATAACAGTGCACCAGACCGTAGGATTGTGGCTTGTCAAGAACCTATGAGCATCAACAGTCAAGGTCCCATCTTGCCATAGAATTTCACAGCTCAGTCCAGATAATTAGTGAGTTTCAAGATAGTTTAGAAAAATCTAAAGCAACGGTAAGGCACATGAACATGCATCGAGTGTTTAAGTTTTTTACAAGAAAGGAAAGACTTAAGTCCATGAGAGCTAACAGTCACTAGCCCATCCATGCCGGTCAGGCACTTTGACAGACATCTTATTCAGTCCTCTCAGCTACTCTGAGACAGACTTCAGGATCGGCCCCATCTTGCAGATGAAGAGACAGAGGCAAAGGTCTGTTACCCAAGACTGCACCTTTTATCCTGTGTGCCAAGGAGGTCTATTCTTCATTCACCTGTCTGTTTCCACCAGATCCCCGAAGCCGGCACGCTCGGCCACCAGCAGCAACCCTTCCAAGTTCTCTGCAAAGTTTGGAGAATCAGAGAAGTGCCCTCGGTGTGGAAAGTCAGTCTATGCCGCTGAGAAGGTGATGGGCGGTGGTAAGGTGAGGCGCCTGGGCGAGCCACATGGCACCATCTCATCTCTGCTGGGCAGTCGGGGAAACAAGGGTGGGAACTGTGAGTGGGGCCAGACCCTTCATCCTCCTTAGCTCCCACGGCCTGTTTTAGACACCGCACATCTCCTTCCACCGTCCCCTTCCACAACTGTCACCAGTACCCTCAGAGAGCTAGAACTGGTGCGGTCTTCCAGAACAAGTGTAGACTAGTGGGGGAAAGGCAGTCAGCCAAGCTCTGGGGACACAAGGGCGCACATTTCCTCCCCACGCTTCTGTGTCCACGGTGCCTTCAGAGGTGTCAGCCCCGGAAGCCCATCCCCACCCTGTAATCCAACCCAGTTCTGCCACCACACACTGCCTCACAGCACGAGACAGGGAGAAGCACTTGCACTTGCCCATGCCATGGCTCATGGGCAGGTCATGTGTGTGACCCTCCAAGTTCTGCTTCAGGTCCGAAGCCAGGGTGTTCACCAAAGGAATTGAACTGGGGAAAGAGAAAAACCTCATTCATATTGAATGTGGAGAATGGGGGCCTTGGAGAAGTCTAACATGATGCCTAGGGCTGTCCCCACACAAAGACCAGACATTTGCAAACACAGCAGAACCCCTGGGCCATGTCTGGCAGACAGCGATGTTCAGCCGGGGCCGCCTGCTGGAAAAGAGCTAATGCCACTCCACTATCACCATTACAGAGTGAAAACCTGGATGGATAACTGGTAACTGGGTAACTGCCTGCCTTTATCTTTTACTTTCTTGAACTTTATATACAATACAGCGTTACTCAC